>NW_024081617.1:685684-693876 GCF_003009895.1 Hyaena hyaena | reverse complement strand
GTTTTCACCATAGTTTGTGTGGCGGCTGGCGTTGTGGAGGCTCGGTGACTGCCGCCACGACGGTGAGCTGAGGTGCGAGTTTGTCAGGCGGTTGGCGGTGTGCGGGTGTGAACCCTGCGGGGCCGAGACCGGTTCTTGGCAGTCGGCGTCGTCTGTGGAGTCCCGACTGGCCCGCGGGTCTGGGATCCGCGTCCCGGCGCCCGGACCCGGAGCGTCTGAGGGGGCTTCTTGGGAGTCGGTGGTGGCGGGGTCCCGGGCGGCCGCGGGTCTGGGCGTGCGTCCCGGCGGAGGTCGTGGTGGTCGTGGCCCTGGAGGGGGCCGGGGCGGGGGCGGGGAACCGTGCTGGTTCCCGCCTGAGGGTGCGGGGCCGCGAGGGAGGCAGAGGACCTTGTTAGGTGGGAGTGTGGCGGGTCAGTGCGGCTGTGGGTATTTGCGATAAAGCGGCCAAGCGTGTGTGTGAGGGTGGGTGGAGGGTGGGGTGGGGGGAAGTGCATACCTTCTCGGGGAGTTGGTGGTTGGGTGTTTGTGATTTGGGGAATATGGTACGTGTGATTTTCCCCCTCCTGACTCGAGTTTTGGGTGAGTAATGGCAGATTTGCAAGGATTACCTGCAAGTGCATGTGGGCGATGTTTGGACAAGTGTGTGTGTTTCAGTTTAGGTGTCTGTTGTGTATATTCGGGCAGTGTAGGAGGACCGTTTGTTATATGGTTGTGTTTCTTTTACTGATTGTCGAGAGTTGTGTACATATCCCTCAGCAGCTACGGGGATTTTCCACGGTTGTTCCTGAGGCATCACGTTTTTAGGAGTGTTCAAAGTGTGTTTGTTTGACTAATGGAGTTGTGTGTGTATTTTGGTGTGTAGAGGGCGAGTCTGTGAGTAGTGTAGGGCATTGGGGGATGTTTTCTGTGCCATTGGGATGTGGTTTAGTGCGAAGTGTTGGTGTGTGCTGGAACGGGATTGTTCAAACGTGGGACGATGTTTAGGGACAGTTAAGTGGGTAGCTTGAAATTAGTCATACTACGAATACTAGGTAAAAACCGCAAATGAAGTCTCTCCCACCTTTCTCTGAGGGCATTTTATTAAGCAGTTGTGAGCACACCACTGGTCTGTTTGTGTGGATGGATGGATGGATGGATGCGTGAAGCAGGCATATTCAGGCATCGTTGAGTGTGTGGGGAGAGTGGCTCTGTGAATTGTGAGTGGAGCATCCGGGGCTGTGGGCCGTTGTGGGTGTGCACCGACCCTGGTCATTCTGAACCATTGCATTGCTCCTAATCAGGTGGGCCCATTGCATTACTACCTAATCAGGTGTCCTGTTGCATTAATCCTAATCAGGTGGGCCCATTATTTAGGGCCAAAGACTCCCTGTAAGTGTTGGCGGTTTCCAGCTTTTCCTCGTGCCCATAGGTCCACGGGTTTCTGTTATGCAGTTGGACACTCTTTCAGCATTTGTGGTCCTGGCATCTGGGTCCCAAGGCGGATGGGCCTGGTGGGCATCGATCGCTGTCAGTGCAGAACCTTCACAAACGTGTTGTTGGTGTGATGGGCAGCATTCAGAAAGTTGTGGGGATTCCTGGACAGGAGGTGAGAAGGTCTGCTCTTCCAGGCAACCCCCTGAAAGTCAGTGAGCAGGTCCTGGTATTGCTGTCTCTTCCGGAGCATGGCCGGTAGGCAAGGACATCCTTCACTTGGGTTCCAGGTGGTGAAAGTCCGTAGAACCCTGTGTATGCGAGACCAGCTGCCCAGGGGGCGGGAGGTGTTGGCCATCATGCTGTTCAGCCATGTCACTCGTTCTCAACCAACCCATCTCAGTGGACACCTGAGCCCTCAGCACTAGGCAGGACTGCTGGGGGTCAGTGAACTGACAAGGCTGGTGGTGGGGAGGCTTTGTCCCTGCAGAAGGTCTGGGGGCTGAGACCCAGAGAGACCTGGATGTGCCTCCCTGGGTAGGTATGGCTCTGATGTTCTAGAACCCTATAGGTATGCTCTCTTATCTTTTCTGAAGGTTCTGGATCCTCCTAGTACTGGGAAGCTTCTCTCAGCCTCGTGTTTCTCTGATGGGATGACCTGATGCTCTTTTTTTCTCAGTCCACATGGAGCTGCAGACCCACCAGAGGGTTCGATCAGTATGGCCCCAAGCTGCTTCCTGCCTCCCACCTCCCTTGGACCCATCCAAGCCTTTCTGGGCCTTCCTTATGGTAAGTCTCCTACTGGCCTTTTCTCCCTCATGGCGAATCTCCATCCAACAAACGGTGGCAATGTCACCTCCTTGAATGTCCCAATAGCGGCCTCTCTTAGTACTAGTGGATTCCTAGTGGCTCTCACTGCCTGCTTCGTAACCTATCCCCAATAAAGTGACAGCCGGGTATATTAATTGTATTGTGTTTTGTTGGCAGAATGGACTTTGCCTGTTTTTGTATTTTAAAACATGTCATGTTTTAGAAAGAATACGATATAACATACACAAGGTAGACGTTCTTGGGTGTGTTTAATTTGTTTTGTATTTGGTATGGGAAGTCGTAGACCCTGAGATTTAGGGGAGAGGAACAGGAGTACCTTGATTCTCAAACCAGCACTGAATGTGCCCCACTCAAGTGGAATGAATGGAAATTGCTGGACTGGCTGAGTCTGGTCACAGCTGGCTGTTCTGGAGCCACTAGGTCTTTTGGAGTGTACATTATGGGACATACCCTGTGTTGTCCCATCTCTCCATGGGCAGAAGGACTCCTCCGTTCTGTACTGAGTGGCCCCTTTGGCCAGGCCATTAGGAGTTCCCACCCCTTCTACTTCGCAGAAGTTGGAGGGGATAAAGGACCTGAACCCTCTCATCCACACTGGGTTTTGGGAGCCTAGGGCCCTGCAGCGACACAGGAGTGGGTCTGAGGACACCCTACAAGTGGCTCCTACAAAGGAGGCTGCTCTGATGTGTGCTGTAGGAGCCGTAGGAGCCGCGGGTCCAAGAGAGGAGGCCTATAGCCTGTGGACACTGGGAAAGGCAGAACAGGGTCAGTGGGGCAGTAGGAACAGAGCAGGGAGAGATTGGGAATCAGGACAGGGCTGGAGGCAGGCCCTGACTCTTTTGGGAGAGGAGGGGGGAGCAGGTCAGGAGATGAGGTCCTCTACCCTTGCCCCTCGGTTGGACTCAGCTCCTGTGACTGCTAGTAGTCTCTTATGATTTGCCTCCCCCTCTGTGTTTTTTCCGCTAATCATATGTTCATCTATTTTGTTTTAAATTCCACATATGAGTGAAATCCTAGAGAGTGTTCAAATATATACAGTATAGGATTGTGGATTGCTTATATATTATCGGGTGCGTGTGTATTTGGGACATGAATAATTGCATGTGTGTATAGCTCTATATGTAAGGGGTCCAGAGTGTGTTTCAAGAATTTTGAAGGGTTCATGCATATTTTGAGAGGTTTAAGGGGCTGCGGTATGTATATGTATATCACTACCTTTTTTTTTCTGAAGGCCTTGAGTGGGGATGGGTTGGGGGGATGGTTGTGTGTGTGTGTGTTTTGTATTTGGAAGTAATTCGGGGAGAAGCAACATGGATCATGACACAAGGTTGTGGGAGTAACTTGTGAGTATATGCTTCGGGGTATGGGATGGTTTGGGGGTAATTTAAAGGATGTGTAGGGATTGTATATGTGTGATTTGGGGGCAAAGATAGCTGGGAGTATATAGCTGGTGTGGAATGGTGTGTGTGCGTGGCTGGGTGGTATGGCTGGTTCTGTGCATTTTGAGACTATGGTGAATACGTGTATGTTCATTTCGGAAGAGGTATGGTTATACATTTTAATCCTTTATGTGTTGGTTTTGTGTGTGTTTTCCGTATCAATTTTATACCCATACTCATCTATCCTGTCAGGGTAAGAATTTAGGGAGTGGAGGGATTTGGGAGATTAGGGTTGTTAGTATATTGGGGTATTGTGAGTTGTATGTGTATAATTGGGGTTGTAGACGTGCCATTTATATGTTCTCAAGAGGGAGTCGGGTGTATGTTTGTATCAGGGTGGTATCATGTTTGTTTTGGGGAGTGACTAGGAGAAGGTAGGAATACCTGTCTGTGTCTTTCTTAGGGTAGTTATGTGTTTGTCTGAGCTTTGGAGGCAAACGTGGATTTTCACGGCTGTAGGGGACTGTATGTGGTATATTTGGGATTAGAGGATTGTGTGTAATATTAAGAAGTATGTGAGTTTGGTTTTAACGTATTCAGTTATTGTTGGAGGGTTTGTGTGCATTGCATTGGAGGTTTAATGGGATCAAGTGGACTTTTGTGGGATATGGGGATGGAAGTGCATTTTTTTAAATAAAAAATATTTTTTTAATGTATGTTTATTTTTGAGAGAGAGAGACAGGCAGAGTGTGGGTGGATGAGAGGCAGAGAGAGAAGGGGAGACACAGAATCCAAGCACGTCCAGCCTCTGAGTTGTCAACACAGAGTCCGTCTTATAGCTTGAACCCACTGACTGATGGATCATGACCTGAGCCAGAGTTGGACACTTAATTTCCTGGGCCACCTAGGTGCCCTGGGAGTGCATTTTTTAATTCACAACCATACCTGTAATTTTATCGGGGCTGAGGGGTATATGTATATTTGGGGCATGAGGGTTCTGGGTATACAACCAGGCATCTGGTATGTAGAGAGTTTGTGTGTTTGAGGATGTGTGGAGCTCTGTGGGGCTGTAATATGGTGGCACAGATCACAGTGACTGGGTGGAGTGTATGTTGGTCTGGGAGGAGGACATGGGTCTGTATTGGTGGCTGTAAGTCTCTCCCGTGTGGACTGACTTTTGTTTGTTCTGACCATCTGTGGCTTGCCCTCATCCTGTCTCTCCTCTGGGGCCTTCATTCCCCTGTGATTGTCAGAGGTCTTCTCATTTTCACCTGGATGGGTCTGGGAATATCACTTCTGCGGTTGCTGGATGCAGAGTGGGGCTGACTCCCCCAGGAGTCCTGTCCTCAGTGGGGTGGGTGGTAGGCCAGAGCTTCTCCTCCTGGAGGTCAGACATGACCAGTTCTCTCCAGAATGTGCCGGCAGGACTGACCTATTGGATGGACTCTGCTAGGAGAAAAGTAGACCCAAGGACAGTTCCTGAGGGAGAAATCTGTTTTCTCCCTTGGGTGGCTCCCAGTGGAGCAGACATGGCATAGAACTTCAATAGACTGGCTGAAAAATTATAAAGGATCACCTTTAGAATGCAGCATGTTTCCCATGATCAAAATATTGACAGCCAAAACCCTTGGTGTCCTGAACTGTTGAAGGAAGAGCAGAGCCAATCTGAGTGCCCAGCTATGTTCTTCAGGTTCCACTGAAAATGCAAATTTGCATCATCACTGCATCACTTGAGTTTCTAGTGTGTGCCAGGCACTGTGAGGAGTACTTTCACAGGCATGCTTGCCAAGTCCATGAAAACCCCAACAATGTGGATACGTTGTTGTTTCACTTTGTAGGTGATGAGGTTGATGTTCAGAGGTGAGCAGTCATAGAAGCACCTTGTATGTGCCAGAATATCAGTGGTGCTTGTTAACTCATCCCAACAAACTAAACATAACCCTGATCTATGCATCTGGATGCCAGGCTTTGAAGACACAAAATAGATCCCAGCAGCAGAATCCCTGTGTTTTTCAGGTCTTTAGTCTTTTTTATCCATTTAGAGTTGATTTTTGTAGATGAAGTTATATAAGGGACCAGTTTCACTTTTCAGCATGTTTTCCCATCACCGTTTATTAGAGACTATCCTCTACCCTTTGTGAGTTTTTGGAACACTTCTTGATGATCACACTATATAGATGGATTTATTTCTGGGCTCTTGGGTCCATTGACCTATATGTTTATATGCCAGTACTATATTATTTTGATTATTGTAGCTTTGTCATATATTTTGAAATCAGGAAATGTGATGCCTCCAGCTTTGCTCTTGTTCAAAATTGTTTTGGCTATTCAGGCTCTACTGTGGTTCCATATGCATTTTTTGATTTTTCTATTTCTGTAAAGATTCCATTGGGATTTTAATAGGGATTGTATTAAATCTGTAGGGCACTCTAGGCAATATGGGTATTTAAACAGTATTAAGTTCTCCAATCTATGAGTATGGATGTCTTTCCACATTATCAGTGAGCCCTCATCAGTTATCTATACTTTTCAGTTTATAGGTCTTTCACATCTTCTGTTAAGTTTATTTATCACTAAGTATTTTCTTCTTTGTATTGAAATCGAGCATGGGATTGTTTTCTTAATTTCATTTTGAGGTAGTTCCTTGCTTTTGTTTAGACGCAGGACCAATTTTTGTATGTTGATTTTATATCCTGCAAGTTTGTTGAGTTCATTTCAGCTCTAATAGTTTTTGTTGCTGTTGACTCTTTAGAATTTTTTACGTATATGATCATGTCATCTGCAAATAGATATTCTTCTTCTTTTCAGATTTGGATGCCTTTTACTTCTTTTTCTTGCCTAATTCCTCTGATTAGGACTAGGAATTTCAGTGCTGTGTTGAATAGGGGTAGTGAGAGTAGGCATCTTTGCCTTCTTCCTAAGGTTTTTCACTATTGGGTGTGTTTGGAGCTTTTTATATATGCCTTTTTGGTGTTGAGGTGTGTTCCTTCTATACCCAACTAGTTTTCACATTTTATCACAGAATACTGAATTTTGTCAAATCTTAGTTCTGCATCTATTGAGATAATTATGATTTTCATCCTTCTCTTTGTCAAGGCAGTGTATTACGTTTCATTTATTTGCTTATGTCAAACTATCCTTGTATCCCAGGAGTAAATCTCCACTTGATAGTGTGTATGATCATTTTAATGTTCTGTTGAATTTGGTTTGCCAGAATTTTTTTGAGTATTTTTGCAGGGATATTGGTCTGTAATTTTTTTTTCTGGTAGCATTGTTGTCTGTCTTTGGTATCAGGGTATGCTGGCCTTATAAAATGAATTTGGAGGATTCCCTCCTTTCCAGTTTTTTGGAAGAGTTTGAGAAGGATTGGCATTAATCCTTTAAATGTTTGGTAGAATTCACCAATGAAACCGTCTGGTTGTGGACTTTTCTATTTGGGGAGGTTTTTAAAAAGCTTAATCTGCTTATTCATCATTGGTCTCTTCAGACTTTCTGATTCATCTTGATTCTGTTTTGGTAGGTTGTATGTGTTTCTAGGAATTTACCCATTTCTTCTATGTTACTCAGTTTGTTGGTGTATAATACTCCATAATTGTTTCTTATCCCTTTTATTTTTTTTTTTTTTAATGTTTTTTATTTATTTCTAGGAGAGAGAGAGAGACAGCGTGAGCAGGGGAGGGTCAGAGAGAGAGGGAGTCATAGACTGAAACAGGCTCCAGGCTCTGAGCTGGCAGTCAGCACAGAGCCCGACGCCGGGCTCGAACCCACGAACCGCGAGATCATGACCTAAGCGAAAGTCGGACGCTTAACCGACTAAGCCACCCAGGCGCCCCTGCTTCCAGCTTTCTAAGATCTTTCATCATTTTACTCTTACATTATATTTTCTTCTTGAATGCAGTTGGGCATTTTAAAGAGAAGCCTATTCATTTTCCATAGATTTTCGATCTTATTTGTAACCACAGATCATGGAGAAAGGCAGGGCTATGGTTCGAGGCTTGATGGCCTATTTTCATGGTTTCTGAGCTCAGCTACCCTTTTCATGATTTATCTGTGACTCTGACCTGTAACCAGCACTGAGCTTCCAGGAAAGAGTGGCATCATTTCCTTCAAGGAGTGGAGGACTTCAAAGACCAGGGTTGTCCACTTGGCCTTGTGGGAGGGCAGGGGTTTAAAAGACAGTTGAGACCACACGGCTATTTACCTGCTTCCTGACGCAGGGTTAACACAGAGGATGGATGCCCCTTGGGGGAAGGCGAAGGCATCTGCTGGGGGTGGTTTGCCATTCGTCACACCCAGGGCTTCCTTGAGCATAGAAGGAAGAGATGAGAAAATGTAATAATACCCAACACCTGTTTGAGATATTAAATGGAGCTGCTCTGATTTTGTGGTTTCAAGATGTATCTACCATCCTAATTAAAATCACTCTGGATATTAGATTAAATTGAAGTAAATAACTGGAGTAAATTTATTTTATGTTTTTCTAATCAATTATGTGTAGTGATAAGTGAATCACCCTCCTGGCCCCCAGCACACACACACACACACACACACACACACACACACACACACACA
>NW_024081617.1:622984-682821 GCF_003009895.1 Hyaena hyaena | reverse complement strand
GAGCAGGGGAGGGTCAGAGAGAGAGGGAGTCATAGACTGAAACAGGCTCCAGGCTCTGAGCTGGCAGTCAGCACAGAGCCCGACGCGGGGCTCGAACCCACGAACCGCGAGATCATGACCTAAGCGAAAGTCGGACGCTTAACCGACTAAGCCACCCAGGCGCCCCTGATCCCTTTTATTTCTGAGGCATCACTTTTTAAATTATAATTTATTGTCAAATTGGTTAACGTACAGTGTGTAAAGTGTGCTCTTGGTGTTTGGGATAAATTCCCATGGTCCATCTCTTACATACAACACCGAGTGCTCATCCCAAGTGCCCTCCTCAATGCCAGTCACCCGTTTCCCCCTCTACCCCACACCCCCATCAGCCTTCAGTTTGTTCTCTATATTTAAGAGTCTCTTATGGTTTACCTCCCTCCCTTTCTGTTTATAACTATCTTTCCCCTTCCCTTCCCTCATGGTCTTCTGTTAAGTATTCAGTTTCCACATATCAGTGAAAACATGTGACATCCGTCTTTCTTTGACTGACTTATTTCACTTAGCATAATACCTAGTCTAGTTCCATCCACATTGCTGCAAATGGCATGATTTCATTCTTTCTCATTGCCAAGTAGTATTCCATTATATATATAAACCATATCTTCTTTATCCATTAATTAGTTGATGGACATTTAGGCTCTTTCCATGATTTGGTTATGGTTGAAAGTGCTGCTATAAACATTGGGGTACATGTGCCCCTATGCACCAGCACTCCTGTATCCCTTGGGTAAATTCCTAGCAGTGCTATTTCTGGGTCATAGGGGAGTTCTATTGTTAATTTTTTGAGGAACCTCCACACTGTTTTCCAGAGGGGCTGCACCAGTTTGCATTCCCACCAACAGTACAAGAGGGTTCCTGTTTCTCTACATCCTTGCCAGACTCTGTTGTTTCCTGAGTAGTTAATTTTAGCCACTCTGACAGGAGTGAGGTGGTATCTCAGTGTGGTTTTGATTTGTATTTCCCTGATGAGGAGGGACACTGAGCATTGTTTCATTTGTCTTTTGGCCATCTGGATGTCCTCTTTGGAGAAGTGTGGGTTCATGTCTTCTGCCCATTTCTTCACTGGATTATTCGTTTTTTGGGTGTGGAGTTTGGTGAGTTCCTTATAGGTTTTGGATACTAGCCCTTTTTCTGATATATCATTTGCAGCTATTTTTCCCCCATTCCATGGGTTGCTTATTAGTTTTATGGGATTGTTTCCTTTGCCGTGCAGAAGCTTTTTATCTTGACGAGGTCCCAATAGTTCATTTTTGCTCTTGATTCCCTTGCCTTTGGGGATGTGTCAAGTAAGAATTTTCTGTGGTTGAGGTCAAGGAGTTGTTTCCTGCTTTCTCCTCTAGGGTTTTGATGGTTTCCTGTCTCACGTTCAGGTCCTTCATCCATTTTGAGTTTATTTTTGAGTTTGGTGTATGAAAGTGATTTAGTTTCATTCTTTTTGCACATTGCTGTCCAGTTATTCCAGTATCATCTGTTAAAGAGGCTGTCTTTTTTCCATTGGATACTCTTTCCTGCTTTGTCAAAGATGAATTGGCCATACATTTGTGGGTCCAATTCTGAGTTCTCTATTCTATTCCGTTGGTCCATGTGTCTGTATTTGTGCCAATACCATACTCTCTTGATTACATCTTTGTAGTAGAAGCTAATGTCTGGGATTTTGGTTTTGGTTTTCTTCCTCAATATTACCTGGCTATTCGTGGTCTTTTGTGGTTCCATACAAATTTTAGGATTGTTCTAGTTTTGAGAAGAAAGCTGGTGCAATTTTGATTGGGATTGCATTGAATGTGTAGATTGCTTTGGGTAGTAATGACATTTTAACAATATTTATTCTTCCGACCCATGAGCATGGAGTGTTTTCCATTTCTTTGTGTCTTCTTCAGTTTCCTTCATAAGTTTTCTATAGTTTTCATCATACAGATCTCTTATATCTTTGGTTAGGTTTATTCCTAGGTATTTTATGTTTCTTTTGTGCAATTGTGAATGGGATCAGTTTCTTGATTTCTCTTTCTGTTGCTTCATTGTTGGTGTATCTTTTCTTTTTGAGAAGCCTGGCTAGAGGTTTATCAATTTTGTTTATTTTTTCAAAAAACCAGCTCTTAGTTTCATTGATCTGTTGTACTGGGTTTTTTGGATTCTATATTGTTTATTTCTGCCTTGATCTTTATTATTTCTCTTCTTCTGCTTGGTTTGAGGTACCCTTGCTGCTCTGCTTCTACTTCCTTTAGGTGTGCTGTAGATTTTGTATTTGAGCTTTTCTGGTTTCTTGAAATAGTCCTGGAGTGCAATGTACTTTCCTCTTAGGACTGCCTTTTCTGCATCCCAAAGATTTTGGATTGTTGTATTTTCATTTGTTGCCATATATTTTTAAATTTCTTCTCTAATTCCCTGATTGGCCTATTCATTCTTTTTTTTTTTTTTTAATTTTTTTTTTAATGTTTTATTTATTTCTAGGAGAGAGAGAGAGAGACAGCGTGAGCAGGGGAGGGTCAGAGAGAGAGGGAGTCACAGACTGAAACAGGCTCCAGGCTCTGAGCCGGCAGTCAGCACAGAGCCCGACGCGGGGCACGAACCCACGAACCGTGAGATCATGACCTAAGCGAAAGTCGGACGCTCAACCAACTAAGCCACCCAGGCGCCCCTGGCCTATTCATTCTTTGGGGGGGGGGGACGTTCTTTAACCTCCATGTTTTTGGAGGTTTTCCAAACTTTTTCCCATGATTGATTTCAAGTTTCATAGCATTATGATCTGAAAGTTTGCAAGGTATGATCTCAGTTCTTTTATATTTATTGAGGGCTGCTGTATGACCCAGTATGTGATCTATCTTGGAGAATGTGCCATGTGCACTTGAGAAGAAAGTGAATTCCATAGCCTCAGGATGTAGAGTTCTAAATATATCTATCAAATCCATCTGGTCCAATATGTCGTTCAGGTCCATTGTTTCTTTAGTGATTTTCTGTCTAGTTGATCTCTCCATTGCTGACGATGGTGACGATGGTGCCGAGGTCTATAACTCTCCTTTTTAATGAGTTCTTTGTCTGGCTTTGGAATCAAGGTAATGCTGGCTTTGTAGAATGAGTTTGAAAGTTTTCCTTCCATTTCTTCTTTTTGGAACAGTTTGAGAAGAATAGATATTAACTCTTTTTTAAATGTCTGGTATAATTCCACTGGGAAGCTAAGGCCCAGGACTCTTGCTTTTGGGGAGGTTTTTGATAACTGATTGAATTCCTTTGCTGGTTATGGGCCTGTTCAAATTTTTTATTTATTTGTATTTCAGTTTGCATAGTGCGTGAGTCTAGGAATTTATCCATTTCCTCCAGATTGCCTCATTTGATGGCATATAGTGCTTCATAGTATTCTCTTATAATAGTGTTTCTGTAGTGTTTGTTGTGCTCTGTCATTCATTTGTGATTTTGTCTATTTGGGTTCTTTCTCTTTTGATAAGTCTTCCTACAGGTTTAGCAATTTTGTTTATTCTTTCTTTTTTTAATATATTTTAATTTTGAAAGAGAGAACACAAACAGGGATGGGCAGAGAAGAGAGGGAGACACAGAATATTAAGCAGACTCCAGACTCTGAGCTGTCAGCAGAGAGCTGGACACAGGGCTTGAACTCACAAATTGAAAGATCATGACCTGAGCTGAAGTCAGACATTTCACTGACTGAACCACCCAGGCATCCCAGTTTTGTTTATTCTTTCAAAAACCAGCATTTAGTTTTATTGACCCATTGTGGGATTTTTTTTTGTTTGTTTCTGTATTCTTTATTTCTGCTCTAATATTTATTATTTTCCATTTTCTGCTGGCTTTAGTGTTTATTTACCTCTTCTTTTCTAGCTCCTTTTGCTGTAAGATTAGGTTTGTATTTGGGACCTTTCTTGCTTCTTGAGATAGGCCTGAATTACAATGTACCTTCCTCTTAGGATTGCCTTTGCTGCATCCCAAAGAGCTTGGACACTCAACGTTGTTATTTTCTTTTGCTTCCATGTATTTTACATTTTTTTTTCTAATTTCTTGGTTAACCCATTCATTTTGTAGTAGAATATTCTTTAACTTTCATGTTTTTGAGGGCTTTCCAAATTTTTTCTTGTGGTTGGTTTCAAATTTCATAGCATTGTGATCTGAAAACATGCATGGTAAGATCTTGGTATTTTTCTACTGTTGAGGGCTTATTTGTGACCCACTGTGAGAATGTTCCATGTGTACTTGAGAAGAATGTGTTTTCTTCTGCTTTAGGATGAAATGTTCTGAATATATCTGTGAAGGCCATCCAGTCCAGTGTGTCATTTAAAGTCATTGTTTCCTTGTTGATTTTCTTGTTAGATGATCTTTCCATTGCTGTAAGCAGGGTATTAAAGTCTCCTAGTATTATGGTATTATTATCAATGAGTTTCTTTATATTTGCGGTAATTGATTTGTATATTTGTGTGCTTTCAATTTGGGGGCGTAAATATTTACAATTGTTAGATCTTGATGGATAGATCTCTTATTTATGAAATGATGCTCTTCATCTCTTGTGACAGTTTTTGTTTTAAAATCTAGTTTGTCTGATACAAGTGTGGCTACTCTGGCTTTCTTTCGACCTCCATTAGCATGATAGATGATTCTCCATCCCCTCTCTTTCCATCTGCCGGTGTCTTTAGGTCTAAAATGAGTCTCCTATAGGCAGCATATAGATAAATATGGTTTTAAAAAATTCAGTCTGTTATCTTATATCTTCTGATCAGAGCATAAGTCCATTATACATTTAGAGTGATAACTGAATGATATGAATTTAGTGCCATTTTGTTACTGGTAGAGTTGGTGTTTGGTGATGTTCTCTGGTTGTTTTTGTTTGTTTGTTTGTTTGTTTTGTAGTTGCTTTGGTCTTCTTTTTTTTCTCCACCGAGAGAGTCTCCTTAAGAATTTATTGCAGGTCTGGTTTAGGGGTCAAACTCCCTTAGTTTTTGTTTGGGAAACTGTTTAATCTTTCCTTCTAGTCTGAATGCTGGATAAAGAATTCTTGGCTGTATATTTTTCCCATTCAGCCGTTGAATATTTCCTGCCACTCCTTTCTGGCTTGCTAAGTGTCAGTGGACAGGTCTGCTGCTACCCTTATGTGTCTACCTTTGTGGGTTAAGGACTTTTAGTCTCTAGCTGCTTTCACTATTCTCTCTTGTATTTTGCAAGTTTCATTATGATATGTCAAGGTGTTTACCTGTTTTTGTTGATTATGAGGGGCATTCTATGTGCTCTTTGAACTTTAATGCCTGCTTCCTTCCCCAGATTAAGAAAATTCTCAGGTATAGTTTGTTCAAATAAGCCTTCTTTCCCCCTTTTCCCACTCTTCTTCCTCTGGGATTCCTGTGATATGGATATTGTTTTGTCTTATGGAATCACTAAGTTTTCTAAGTCCCCCCTTGTGATCTAATAATTTCTCTTTTTCTGGCTTCATTATTTTCCATAATTTTATCTTCTATATCAACTGTTCTTTCCTCTGTCTTTGTTGTGAATGTTCCAGTTTTGCATCTCAGTTATAGCATTTTTTATTTCATCCTGACTAGTTCTTAGGCCTTTAATTTCTGTAGCAAGAGTTTTTCTGGTGTCTTCTATGCTTTTTTTTTTTTTTTTTTTTTTACAAGCCCAGTCTTATGACTGTTGTCCTGAATTGGTCAGATATATTGCCTATATTCGTTTTGAGCAAGTCCCTGGCTGTGATTTCTTTTTGACTTTTCCTTAGGGGAGAATTCCTCCATCTTCTAATTTTGGCTTAAGTTTCTGTTTTTGCATGTTTTAAAAGCTTTTATGTTTCCTGCACCTGAGAGTACTGCTGTATTACTGCTGTATTAAGAAGAGGTCATACAGTGTCCAGGGCTTTGCACTTCAGGAAGTATTTCTGGTGTGTACTGTGTGCATTCTGCTCTTATGTTTTGGCTCCTCTTTCCCAGTGGTCAGTCCTGTGCAGAACTCTTCCTTACTTGCAGTGGGGGAGCGTTTGAACCTTTAACTAGGTGTGCTTTGAAGTAAGCTTGGAAAAGAGGAAAAAATAAAACCCTGATCCCCAAAAAAGCAAAGGAAAGGGAAAAAAGAAACAAACAAACAAAAACAAAACAGAGAAACTATGAAGCTGATTCCAAAGAAAAAGAAGGATGTCTGGGTGGCTCAGTTGGTTAAGCTCCAACTTCATCTCAGCTCATGATCTTGCAGTTTGTGAGTTCAAGCCCCGTGTTGGGCTCTGTGCTGACACCTCAGAGCCTGGCACCTACTTAAGGATTCTGTTTATCCTCTCTCTGCCCCTCCCTGCTATGTTCATGTTCTCTCTCGTTCTCTCTCAAAAGTACATAAATATTAAGAAAGAAAGAGGAAAAAAAGAAAGAAAAAGAATTAAAAAGGCTGATCCAAAAAAAAAAGATAAAACAAAACCCAGAAACTATGAGCCTAATTCCAACAGAAAAAAAGAAAGAAAGAAAGGCTAACTGAAGGTGTCATTTTAAAGTACGCAAATTTCAGTACACAGGGTGCTGGCTGTGCTGATCTTCTGGAGGACAGGCCCACTGTCATGGGCTGGCTCAGTCTTGCCCCAGTAGTTGAGCAGTTGACAGGGACAGGGGACGGGGTCTGGTGTAAGCAGGTCCCGCCTCCACTGGGGGCCTCTGTGTTGCTCTCTGAAGTCCCTTCGTGTTGTTGAAGGGAAAAGGGCGCCATCCCAGTCTCTTGTCCCAGACTGGGGATCTCACACACGCCACTGTTCAGGCAGCCCTCACAGAACAGCGCAGGCAGTCGGCCCGCTGTGCCCCACAGCTCTCCTGTGTTTTTTCTTTGGTGTGCTTCCGGGATTCAAAACCTGAAGTGTTAAAGGACTCGGCACCACGTGGATCAACTCCCCTCCTCCAGAGTACAGCCTGCCTATGTTATGTCGGAAGTCCTTTGTCCCTGACAAAAGACGCTTGCCGGCACAATGTGCTGAATTTGGTGGTGTAGCACTGCTAAAAGCAGCAAATGTTTCATGCCCTCTGGGTGTGCCTCTGTCCCCTGCTGATACAAGGCCTTTGGCTGGTGCCTGCAGGGTCTTTTGTCCTTAGAGAGGCAGTATACCCTCTTCCAAAAGTACTCGTAGGAAGGGGAATGTTCTCTCGCAATGCGCTGTGGAGATCCTTACACCATGCTGTGCATTCTGAGGCCAGCCCCTCATCCCCAGGAGTGCATGCCACAGTTCCACTCCGGAGGAAGTCACACACTTCCAAAACCTCAGAGTTTGAACTGCCAATGCTGTTTAAACAAAACAAAACAAAACCCTGAATCACTCAGTGCTTCTTGCTCCCTAGTCTGTGGTCCAGAGAGGTTTTCCTCTTGTGCTAACTCAGTGCCACACTTTCTCAACTCTTCTTTCTCTCCCTTTTGTCTGTCACAGAAAGAGTTCTCTCCCCTCCAAAGCACCACCATTTTTCTCTCCCCCAGTTCACTTGCACGCACCTTTAACCTGCTACACTGTCTCCCTTCAGGTGTAGGGATCCTTCTGCCACTCTGCAGATGGATTTCTTGGGTGTTCTAAGTGATCTGACCTCAATCTGGCTGTGTTGCAGGGACAAGGAAAGCACGGGGTACCTCTGCTTCTCCACTGTCTTAACTCTTCCCGCCACTCTAGATCCCTGTTTCCACACTGTATATCTGCCAGTTGTTTGCTTTCTCTCCAAGAACAGCGCAGTACCATATGGGCTCTGTTTCCAGCCAAGCCCACTGACCATTAAAATTCTAAGCTTTAAACCCCACTGATGGCCAGAAGTCACGAAATTTGGCTCCTCTCACTTTACAGGGCAGTTGCTATGGGGATTGGGTTCTGCAGTGAGCTCCTTTGTGTTAGTCTGTCCCTTGCCCTTCTCTGTGACCACAGCTCCCTCCCCACCACAGTGGCATGATCTCTTTGTCTCTCATACTTTCTCTCTATACTGCCAATCTTCTTTGATGTGGCCTCTTCTTCCTTTCATTGTGGAGTATGTTCTGCCAGTCTTCAAGACTATTTCTGGAGTATTTAGGATGATTTGATAGTTACCTAGTTGTGTTCATGGGGCAGGGAAAGCCTAGGATTCTCCTACTCTGCCACCATCTTCCAACCCCTCCATGTATTTTAAAAATTTATTTTATTGCTTCATTGATGTAATCAGTAATACTTAACCAAGCCTGAGCCACTCAGGTGCCCCTGCATGGTAAATGTTTTTTGTTCCTTTACTTTCTGTCTCTGTGTGTCTTTAGGTCTAAAGTGAATCCCCTGTAGACAGCTTATAGATGGGCCTTTCTTTCTTTCCTATTTTTAATTCATTGCATTTGCCTGCCTGCCTGCCTTCTCTCTCTCCTTCCCTTCCTTTTTTGATTTCAGGAGTAGAATTCAGTCATTCATCCCATGCATGCAGAATCCAGTGTTCATCACAAATACTCTCACTAGTACCCATCACCCATCTAGCCAATCTCCCACCCATCTCCCTTTGTAAACCCGTAGTTTGTTCTCTATCATTAAGAGTCTCTTGTGGTTTGTACTGAGATACCACCTCACACCAGTCAGAGTGGCTAAAATGAGCAAATGAGAGGACTCTAGATGCTGGCGAGGATGTGGAGAAACGGGCACCCTCCTACACTGTTGGGGATGTACACTGGTGCAGCCCCTCTGGAAAACAGTGTGGAGGGTCCTCAAAAAATTAACAGTAGAACTCCCTTATTACTCAGCAACAGCACTGCTAGGAATTTACCCAAGGGATATAGAAATGCTGATGCATAGGAGCACTCTCAACAATAGGCAAAACATAGAAAGAGCCTAAGTGTCCATCAACGGACGAATGGATCAAGAAGATGTGGTTTATCTATACCATGGAATACTACATGGCAATGAGAAAGAATGAAATCTGGTCATGTGTGGCAACATGGATGGACCTTGAGGGTGTTATGCTGAGTGAAATAAGTCAGGCAGAGAAGGACAAATACCGTATGTTTGCACGTATAGGAGGATTAGGAGGAACTTAACAGAGGACCATGGGGGAGAAAAGGGGGGGACATGGTAGGGGAGAGGGAGAGAGGCAAACCATGAGAGACTCTTGAATGCTGAGAACAAACTGAGGCATATGAGTGAAGTCATATGATATTTGTCTTTCTCTGATTGACTTATTTCATTTAGCATAATAAATTCAGGCTCCATATGTGTCATTGCAAATGGCAGGATTTCATTCTTTATGATGCTGAGTAATACTCTGTTGTATTTATATACCACGTCTTCTTTATTCATTCATTAGTTGTTGGACACTTGGGCTCCACAGATTGGCTATTGATAATGCTGCTATAAACATTGGGGTGCACGTGCCCCCTTTGAATCTGTATTTTTGTATCATTTGGGTAAATACCTAATAGTGCAAATGCTGGATTATAGGGTAGTTCTACTTTTAGTTTTTTAAGGAACTTCCATACTATTTGCCAGAGTAGGTTGCACCAGTTTGCATTCCCATCAACAGTGGAAGAGGGTTTCTCTTTCTCTACATCCTCACCAACCTCTTATGTCTTGTGTTGTTAATTTTAGCCATTCTTCTAGGTGTGAGGTAGTTTCTCATTGTGGTTTTGATTTGTATTTCCCTGATGATGAGTGATGTTGAGCATCTTTCATATGTCTGTCAGCCATCTGGATATCTTCTTTGGAAAAGCATGTACTCCTGTCTTCTGCCTATTTCTTACCTGGGTTGTCTTTTTTAGGTGTTGAGTTTGATAAGTACTTTATAGATTCTGGATACTAAAGTTTTATCTAATATGTCATTTTCAAATGCTTTTTTCCCATTCTGTAGGCTGCCTTTTAGTTTTTTTGATTGTTTCCGTCACTGTGCAGAAACTTTTTATCTTGATGAAGTCCCAGTAGTTCATATTTGCTTTTGTTTCAGTTGCTTTCGGTGATGTGTCTAGTAAGAAGTTGCTATGGCCAAGGTCAGATGCATTGTTGTCTGGGTTCTCCTGTAGGATTTTTATGGTTTCCAGTCTCACATTTAGGTCTTTGATCCATTTTGAATTTATTTTTGTGTATGGTGTAAGAAAATGGTCCAGCTGAATTCTGCGTGTTACTGTCCAGTTTTCACAACTCTATTTGTTGAAGAGACTGTATTTTTTCCTACTTTGTCAAAGATGAGTTGATCATATATTTGTGAGTCCATTTCTGGGTTTTCTATTCCGTTGATCTGTGTGTCTGTTTTTGTGCCAATACCATACTGTCTTGATGACTACATCTTTATAATATAGCATGAAATCCAGAATTGTGATGCCTTTTCTTTTTCAACATAGCTTTGGCTATTTGAGGTCTTTCATGGTTCCATACGAATTTTAGGATTGCTTGTTCTAGATCTGTGAATAATGCTGGTGGTATTTTGATGGGGATTGCTTTAAATGTGTAGACAGCTTTGGGTAGGTAGTATAGATATTTTAAATAATGTTTCTTCTTCCAGTCCATAAGCATGGAATGCTTTTCCATTATTTTGTGTGTCCTCTTCAATTTCTTTCATAAGTGTCCTTTAGTTTTCAGAGTACAGATCTTTTACCTGTTGGGTTAGGTTTATTCTTAGGTATGTAATTGTTTTTGGTGCAGTTACAAATGGATTGATTCCTTATTTCTTTTTCTGCTGCTTCATTATTGGTGTTTAGAAATGCAACAGATTCCTGCACATTAAAAAAAACTTATGTCTTGTAATTTTGTATCCTGTGACTTTGCTGAATTCATGTATTAGTTTTAGCAATTTTTTGGTGGAGTCTTTTGGGTTTTCCACATAGAATATCATGTCATCTGCAACCAGTGAAGTTTGACTTCTTACTCGCCAATTTGGATGCCTTTAATTTTTTTGTTGTCTGATTTCTGAGGCTAATACTTCAAGTACTATGTTAAATAGTAATGTTGAGAGTGGGTATCCTTTTCTTGTTCCTAACCATAGAGGAAAGGCTCTCAGTTTTTCCCTGTTGGGGATGATATTAACTGTGGGTCTTTTGGATATGGTCTTCATGATCCTGAGATATCCCTACTTTGTTTTGCTGAGGGTTTTTAAATCAAGAATAGATGCTGTATTTTGTCAGATTCTTTTTCTGCATTTACTGAGAGGATCATATTGTTCTCTCTTTCATCAGTGTGGTGTATCCTGTTGATAGAGTTGTGAATATTGCACCCCAGGAATAAATCCTACTTGATCATGGTGAATAATTCTTTTACTGTATTGTTGGATCCAGTTGGCTAGTATCTTGTTGAGAATTTTTTTTATCCATGTTTATCAGGGATATTGGCCTATAATTCTCCATTTTAGTGGGGTGTTTGGTTTTGGAATCAAAGTAATACTGGTCTCATAGAATGAGTTTGGAAGTTTTCCTTCCATTTTTATTTTCTGAAACAGTTTGAGAAGAATAGGTATTAATTTTGTTTTAAATGTCTGGTAGAATTCTCCTGTGAAGCCCTAGTCTTTTGTTGGGAGATTTTTGACGACTAATTTAGTTTCTTTTTTGGTTATGGGTCTATTCAGATTTTCTATTTCTCCCTTTTTAAATTATGGTAGTTTGTATGTTTTTAGGAATTTATTCATTTCTTCCATATTGCCCAGTTTGTTGGCATAATAACTTTTCTGTTTATTCTCTTATAATTGTTTGTAATTATTTGTATTTCTGTGGTGCTGATTGTGATCTCTCCCCTTTCATTTGTGATTTTTTTCTACTTGAGTCCTTTACTTTTTGATAAGTCTGCCCTGGGGTTTATCAATTTTATTAATTCTTTCAAGGAACCACCTCAGTTTCATTGATCTGTTCTGCTGAGTTTTTGTTTCTTTCTATATCATTTATTTCTGTTCCAGTCTTTATTATTTCCCTTCTTCTGCTGGCTTTAGGCTTTATTTGCTTTTCCTCTTCTAGCTCCTTCAGTTGTGGGTATCTTGTGTCTTTGAGACCATTCTTGCTTTTCGAGGTAGGCCTGTATTGCAGTATACTTCCCTCTTAGGACTGCCTTTGCTGTATCCCAAAGATGGAACTGTGATGTTTTCATTTTCATTGGATTCCATATACTTTTTAATTTCCTCTTTAATTTTCTGGTTAACCCCTTTATTCTTTAGTAGGATATTTTTTTAAATTTTTTAACATTTATTCATATTTTTTTGAGAGAGAGATAGAGTGCAAGTGGAGGAGGGGCAGAGAGAGAGGGAGACACAGAATCTGAAGCAGGCTCCAGGCTCTGAGCTGTCAACACAGAGCCTGACATGGGGCTCGAGCCCACGAGCAATGAGATGATGACCTGAGCTGAAGTCAGATGCTTAACTGACTGAGCCACCCAGGCGCCCCAGTAGTATATTCTTTAAACTCCAGTTATTTGTAGTCTTTGCAAATTTTGTCTTGTTGTTGACTTCAAGTTTCATAGCATTGTGATCTGAAAATATGTATGGTATGATCTCAGCCTCTTTGTACTTATTGAGGGCAGATTTGTGACCCAATATGTGATCTTTTCTGGAAATGTTCTGTGTGCACTCAAAAGGAATGTGTATTCTGCCTTTGGATGGAATGTTCTGAATATATCTGTTAAGTCCATGCATGGACTTATGTGTGTCATTCAAAGCCATTGTTTCCTTGTTGATTTTTTTGTTAGATCATCTTTCCATTGCTGTAAGCAGGGTATTAAAGTCCCCTAGTATTATGGTGTTATCATCAATGAGTTTCTTTATGTTTGTAATAATTGATTTATGTATTTATGTGCTTTCACTTTAGGGGCATAAATATTTACAATTGATAGATATTATTGATGGATAGACCCCTTAATTATGATATAATGCCCATCATCATCTTTGTTACAGTCTTTGTTTTAAAATCTAGTTTGTATTAAAAAATATGGCTACTCCAGCTTTCTTTTGGCATCCATTAGCATGATAGATGATTCTCCGTCCCCTCTCTTTCCATCTGCAGATGTCTTTAGGTCTAAAATAAGTCTCCTGTAGACAGCATACACATTTTTTTTTAACTATTCTGATATCCTGTTGTCTTTTGATTGGAGCATTTAGTCCATTTATATTTAGGGTGATTATTGAAATATCTGAGTGTAGTGCATTGTGTACATGCAGCGTTGGTGTTTTTGGTAATGTTCTCTGTTCCTTTCT
This sequence comes from Hyaena hyaena, assembly GCF_003009895.1. Taxonomy (NCBI): domain Eukaryota; kingdom Metazoa; phylum Chordata; class Mammalia; order Carnivora; family Hyaenidae; genus Hyaena; species Hyaena hyaena. The sequence continues at coordinate 669,676 of NW_024081617.1, read as the reverse complement.
CGTTTTTGTTGCTTTTTGTCTTTTTTCTTTTCCTCACTCAGAGAGTCCCCCATAAAATTTCTTCCCAGGCTGGTTTAGTGGTCTCAAACTCCTTTAGGTTTTGTTTGTCTGGGAAACTCTTCATGTGTCCTTTATTCTGAATGATAGCCTTGCTGGATAGAGAATCCTTGGCTGCATATTTTTCCTGTTCAGCCAATGGAATATATCCTGCCCCTCCCTTCTGGCCTCCCAAGTTTCCCTGGACAGATCTGCTGCAGACCTGATCTGTCTTGCCTTGTTGGCTAAGGACTTTTTTTTCCCTTACTGGGAATTCTTTTCTTGTCTGCCTACTTTGTGAGTTTGACTACGAAATGCCTTGGCAATGGCTGGCTTTTGTTGAATTTAATGGGAGTTCTCTGTACTTCTTGGATTTTGATGTCTATCTCCTTACCCTATTAGGGACACTTTCAGCTACAATTTGCCAACATAATTCTTCTGCCCCTTTTTCTCCTTCTTCATCTTCTGGGACTCCTATGATATGGATGTTACTTCATTTTAGTAAGTCACTGAATTTCGTGATCTGTTATCTTTGTTTCCCTCTTGTTTCCAGCTTCGTTATTTTCCATAATTTTATCTCCTGGATCACTAACTTCTTCTCATTTGTCCATCGTCACTGTCATGGCATTCATTTGAGTTTGCATCTCACTTATTGCATTTTTAATTTTGGCCTGACTAGATTTTAGCTCTTTTATCTGTGCAGAAAGATTCTCTAGTGTCTTCCATCCTTTTTTTTGAGCATAGCTAGAATCCTTATAATTGTTGTTTTAAGTTCTAGTTCAGACATCTTAGTTATATTTATACTAATTAAATCCCTGGCCATCATTTCTTCCTTTTCTTTCTTTTGGGTTAATTCCTTGGTCTTATAATTTTGGAGGAAAAAAATAATAAAATAAGACATTTTTAACTTTGGAAAATAATAAAGGAAGCTAGTTCCTGGGTGTGTTTTGGTCTGGTTGTTTTTGAGAAAGTTGGTAGGGGAAAAAAATGAGTGAAAAAAAGATTAAAAATACGGGCGCCTGGGTGGCTTAGTCGGTTAAGCGTCCGACTTTCGCTTAGGTCATGATCTTTTTGTTTGTGGGTTTGAGCCCCGCGTCTGGCTTTGTGCTGACTGCCAGCTCAGAGCCTGGAGCCTGTTTCAGATTCTGTGCCTCCCTCTCTCTCTGACCCTCCCCTGCTCACGCTGTTTCTCTCTCCTAGAGATAAATAAATAAAACAAAAAAAATTAAAAAAAAAAAAGAAAAAAGAAAAGAAGGTTAAAAATAATAAAATAGGAAGGTTTCCCTTTTTGTATCCAAGAAAAAAACAAAAACAGAAGCCTAACAAGCAAAATAAAACAAAAAACAAAGGAAGCTAGATCTAGTTTCCCATAGAGCTGAATTTTTACAACACTGTATGATCACTAGACCTAGCGTGTATAAGAGGTTTTTGCTGGTTTTCTGGTGAAAGGGTTTAAAATGGCTTCATCCTGCTCTCTAGTCTCTGAAGGGATAAGTTCATGTTCTCATAGATAATGTGATCAATCACTGCTCCTATGTCCCTGGCTTCCAACAGCTTCCTGCCTTCACTGTCTATGTCCAAGCTGTTAGCCTATTAGGCAGCACCACCCTCCTGGGTTTTATTTCAGGTGCAGCTTTGTCTCAAAACCCCACACTTCAGAAACCCCCCAGCTCGGACACACGGTGATCCTGTGGGGGAGAGTCTCAACATGCTGTGGACTGTGCCTGCTTGTCCCAAAAAATGGTTGTGTGACGGTGCCACAGCAGCTCGGAGTTTATGGTAAATCACAACACACAGCTGGCACCAGGGTTTGCTGCCCTCAGCTGTTGTTTCTGTTCTTATACTTGTGAATAGGGCAGCTCTGTGGTGCCCACCAGGTCTTTTGCTTGTGGAGAGGCAGTATCATCTCTACCAAGTGTGCTCCAGGTAGAGGGAACCGCTTCTCCCCATGTGATCCAGGCAATCCTCAGACCATGTTCCCAGGGCTCCTCCCTGCTTCCTCATGGAAGCCCTACAAGGTGCTGAGCTCTGAAACTTCAGACTCTGTACTCCGCTGCTTATTAAAACTGGGAGTACTGAAACCCTCTCCTTTTTCCTGTCAATGATTTTGGGGAACAGGTTTCTTGTGCAGTCTCCTGCTTGTGTTCTCTGTCTCCCCACTCCCTCTCTCCCCATCTCATCCCCATACTTCTAAGGGGGACTGCTTTTCTTGTGTGAACTCAACACACTGCTCTCTCTTCCTCCTCTCTTTCTCTTTTCTTGATCTCTGAATGGTTCTTTATTATCTCTTTGTGAAGCGTGTCACTGATATTCTCCACTGTTCTCAAGTCCAGTATCTTTATGGTCATTACTTTAAGTTTTCTGTCTATATATATATATCATTTATATCTATTTTGCTTAGGTCTCTTTTGTCAGTCCTGTTCTTTCATATTTCTCTATTTCCTGATTGTCTAATTTTCTGTATCTGGTTGTCTGTGTTATGAAAGTTAGCTACTTCTTTTGCTCTTAACGATAATAGCCTTATTAAGAAGTGGTCCACCTATGTCCTGCAGTCCAGTGTTCCTTGTTCCCCAGGGCCAGGTGCTTCAGGGAGTATCTCCTGTGTGGTGTATGCTGTGCTATTGAGTTTTGGCCCCTTTTTCCTTCATCCCAATTGTTTGCAGAGCTCTCTTTGACTATTGTGAGCACTGTTTGGTCCCCAGCAGGGTTGGGGCTTTTTTAAAAACAAGGTGTGTCATGCTCTGCTTATGAAAAGAGAACTGCCACTGCCACCAGGGAAACCAAAGTCCCACAAGATGTACAGGTTGAGAGATGTGCTGGTGGCACTGTTTGCATCTGTTTTCTAGAGGAGTGGGACCCGCAGTGCAGGAACTGAGGCAAGCACGATTGGGAAGCGCTTATCCGCTGAAGTGCAGGGACACGCAGCTTCATGTTAGCAAGTTATGTAGTGTTTGGAGGTACTGGTTCCTGTAGGTGGCCTTGTGTTTATGCTTGGGGTGGGGGAGAGAAATGGTGCCTGCCAGCTCTTATGTTCCTGGAGGGGTCCCCCTGTGATCCCGGTCTCTTTAAGCCATGGTCTGAGACGAGCAAATTATTCTCCTTCCCATCTGTGCCCAGCATTTTCCAAACTGCTTGTTCTCCACTGTATCTTTGTGGGCTGTTTGTCATCCTTTCTTTTTAAGGGCAATGATTCTGCTTCGCAGGGTTCTCTGGGCTGTCCCAGAACCTGATCCTGCTGACTTTTTTTTTTTTTTTTTAATTTCAGGCTTTAAATCCAACTGGTTGAAAGAACTTGTGAAATTTGGTCCCTCTCATTTGCAAAGGCAAATTTTATCAGGGCTTTGTCTTTTTGGGCTCCCCTGTGTGAAAGCCTGTTTTTCACCCTTCTCTGAACCACCAGGTCCCCCTCCCGTCTGCAGACAGCCACTCTCTGTTTTGCTCCCACTGCTCCTTCACCCTTCCTGTCGTCTTCTCTGGTTTCTTCTCTATGTTTATTCGTCAAGTTTGTTTTCCCAGGAATTGGATTGTTTACTGGGTCGTTTATGCAGATGTGAGTGTTATCTAGTTGTATCCGTGGGACAGAGCAAGCTGAGGGGTGCTCCCTCTTCACCATTTTTCAGCCAACCTATAGCCATTATTTCTTTGAATAAGCTTTCTTCCCTTTCTCTTCTTTTCAGACATCTATAACGTGTATATTGCTCAACTTAATGTCCCTTAATCAGTCTTCACTTTTTTATTTTTCTTCCTTTTTGCTCCTCTGATATGATTTCCACTGCTGTATCTTCAAGTTCACTGATTTCTTTCTCCCATTTGGCCTAGTATACTATTGAACTCCTCTATTGAATTTTTAGTTTAATTATTGTATTATGCAGCTCTGTGACTTCAGTTTGGTTCTTTAGATATTTTATCTCTGATGAAGTTCCCACTTTGTTCATGTTTTTTTTCTTCTGATCTCTTTACCATCATTATCTTGAACTCTCTGTTGGGTAAATCACTTATCTCCTATTTCATTAAGGTCAGTTTCTAGAGATCTATCTCATTCCTTTGTTTGGAACATATTCCCATTTCTTCACTTGACTGTCGGTGTGTGTTTTGTGCATTAGATGATAGAGTCATCTCTCAGTCTTGACTGATTGGCCTTGTGTAGGAGAAGCTCGTCAGCCTGGCCTGAGCTCCTTCTCTAAAACCTTTGTGACTGTTCCAGCTCCTGTTTTTGTTCTTGGTGGCTCCCTGTGGTTGAGGGTATGCCAAGAGCCATCATTTTCTCAAAGCCATGGGAAATGGCCATATGCCTGTTCAGGTTCCCAGTCAACTATTAGTTGCCTAGCCTTTCCAGATCCCTTATTCAGGCTAGTTGGAAGGCCAGTCATCAAGCAGCAAGTGGGAAAGTCAGGACATTGTATATATGATCTAGTCTCTATTGGGGAGAAACCAGGAGCTGAGTGTTTTGCTTACATACTCTGTACTGAAACAAGGGAAATAGTTGCTGTGAATGCATTTGCACCCAAATACAACCACCACCTTTTTTCAGTTGTCCCAGGGACTACCAGGTCTCATCATTACCCAGAGCTAGGTGATTTGGAGTCCAGTCCCTGGGATGGTAGCTGAAAGAGTTGGGATGCTAGATATAATGGACAAACTCCTTTCAAGAAAAAAGTGTAGACTTGGTTTTACTGTTTAAAGTTACCCCTCCTCCACCCTGTCAGGCTCCCAGGAGGATCCCAGTCAACCACCACATGCAGGCTGATTAGAAGCCAGAACCTTAGACAGCATCTAGGCAGATATGCCCTCAAATTTCTTCCAGGGAGTAGCTGGGAGGTGGACATTTTTGCCTACTCCCACTGTGCTGAGCCTGGGTGCAGTTATAGGAAATCCTTGTATGCCCATTTTAAAAATGCTTCTTTTTTTGCTGTAGTCCCATGGAACTCATTGATGCATGCCCCATTGGCTTTCAGAGACACTTGCTTTGATCCATCACCCCTCAAGTGGAAGCTGTAAAATTTGGGCTGTTAGGTGAGTGGGCAAGCTGCTTTCAAGGATATGCAGATGACTTAGTTATATTGTTTCAGCAAGCTGGAAAAAGAGGGCGGCTCTTCCCGCTACAGAGAGGATCACAGCTCTAAGATTCAAGCTGATTAGAAGCTGAATATTCAGGCAGCAGCTGGGAAAGTATGCAGGCCAGTCTTCTTCAGTGAGAAATTGAGAGATAGACGTTTTAGTCTGCTCTCTCTGTGCTGAGGCCAGAGGGAGAGCTGGGGGAAGTGTTCATGTACCTGGCAACAGGTGCTTCTCTACTTGCTGTACTTCAGTGGGACTTGGGAACCCAAGACCCGCTGGCTGTCATTGCTGGGTAATTTGGATATATGTCCCTCACATGGCATTCTCAAAAGTTAGGGCACTAGACATGTGGTCTAAATCCTTCTCTCCTCAGGGAGAAAGTAGGAGTTGGGGGTTCCCTACTGATTAAAAAGCACTGTGCCAAGGTAGGGTTTATGGTAAGAGTGTGTCACAGCCTTTCCTATCCAATTTGATGTGGATATTTTCTTAGTCACCTAGTATGTACGAGTCACTCAACTAATCTCTGGGTTTCTCTTTGAGGAATTAATCTTTTTATAGTTATATATTCAGTTCATCTACAAAAGGATGAAAATTCCAGAGCTGCTTATGTCACTGTCTTGGTGACCTACCTGTTGGTTTTTTCAAAAAGGCAGTTCTTGGTTTCATTGATTGTTTTTCTGTTCTTTACTTGTGCATTATCTATGTTTATTATTATCCTAATAGTTTAGTTTATTCTACTTTCTTAAGTTGAAGTATCAGTTCAATCATAATGTGTCTCAGTGTGGGTCTTTTTGACTGTATCTATTTTGGGCTTTATTTAGCTTGTATTTTTATATCCATGTATTTTACGAAACTAGGCAAGTTTTTGTCTTTTTCAGATAAGCTCTCTGGCCCTTTCTCACTCTTTTTATTCTTGCTGGACTCACATAATACATATATTAGTTTGCTTAATGGATAACCATAATTCCCTTAGATTCTGTTTACATTTCTTTATTCCTTTGTCCTTTTTACTCTGAGAATTGATCATTTCAAATCACTGCCTTCAAGTTTGTTGATGCCTTCTCCTTCCTGTTCAAATCTGTTTTTTAACCCCTTTTGTGAAATTTTCAATTTAGTTATAACTTTTAGCTCCAGACTTCTAGTTAGTTTTTTCATAAATTCTCTTTGTTGATATCCTCCTTTTGCTCATATATTATTTTACTGGTTTTCTTTAGTTCATTATTTGTGTTTTCCTGTTCCTTGAGCATATATTTTTGTAATGTTTTTTATTTATTTCTAGGAGGGAGAGAGAGAGAGACAGCGTGAGCAGGGGAGGGTCAGAGAGAGAGGGAGTCACAGACCAAAACAGGCTCCAGGCTCTGTGCAGTCAGCACAGAGCCCGATGCGGGGCTCGAACCCATGAACCGCGAGATCATGACCTAAGTGAAAGTCAGACGCTTAACCGACTAAGCCACCCAGGCGCCCCTCCTTGAGCATATTTAAGATAGTTGTTTTAAAGTGTTCATCTAGTCAGTCCAAAGCCTGTTTAGGATTGATTTCTTGAGATTTATTATGTTTATTTGGGCTTCATTTTCCTATTTCTTTCTATGTTTTGTGAGCATTGTCAAAACTGGATATTTGAAAAAGAGCCACTCAGCTAGTCTTTGCAGACTAGATAGATATATACAGAGGAAAACCTTCACTAATCAGCCCAGTGTAAAGACTTAAGTTCTTTTCAGGTTCCTTCTGAGGATGTGTCTTCCCTCAGCCTGTTTGTATTCTTTCCTTCTCAGTTATTCTCCATCCACATCTTCTAAAAGTCTTATTTTCCCTAAGACTCTCTGCTGGCTTCTTGTTCCCTTGATGTTGTATCTCTCTGTCACTAGTCTCTGACCTCTAGTTGTGTGCAGATAATTCAGTTTTCATGTGCCATGGCATCCATCACTGCTTTCACAGCCACTAATCTGTTAAAATATCATGTCATTTCCATCTCAGCTCCAAATCATGCGAGACAGAAATTAGTCTCTCAGACAGCCTCTGACAAGCCAAACATTGTAGTCAAGTAGCACTCTTTTCTGCCAAGGGTGAACCAGTACTGGTTGGCATTCATCCTACTGTACCATATCTCACCAGAATGAGCTAGGACAAGAGTGAGCAAAAATGGTGTGAGATTTCCTGTTCTCTTGAGTATGGCTCTCTCTTGATTAGGTGTTCACTTGATTGCTTCAGATCATTGACTGATCTCTGGCATTCCCACAGAGCTGTTTATTCAGTCATTGTCTACTTGATGTTTTCTGTGAGAACAAGGGCTTGGAGATCTCCTTGTTTGTCATCTTGCTTATGTCACTCCTTTCCATTAAAAAAAATTAGCTTTATATATACAGTTTGATTCATTTGGACAGGCAAACATGGTAGGTATCATCACTTCAGTCAGTCATAGCCCGATGCAACAGCTCCTAAAGGATACTTGTATGTCCATTTGGTGGTAAGAATACTTAACATGAGATGTAGCCTCTAAAATTTTTTGAAGTTCATACATATATTATGTTGTACAGGAATCTGCAGAGCTTACTTACGTATTGTAACAGAAACTTGATTTCCTCTATTGTATGGTCTGCTTCTATGAAATTAACTATTTTAGTTAAATACCTTATATAAGTGGAATCACACGGTATTCCTGTGTGACTGGCATATTTCATTTATCATAATGTCCTCCAGTTTCATTCATGTTGCCACAAATGGCAAAATTTCTTTCTCTTTTAAGGATGAATAATATTCCACTGTGTATAAACCACTTTTTGTTTACTGTTGAGAGATACATGGGTTTTTCACTTGGTTGCTGTACATTTCTGAATGGTTTCTAGGGCTCCCACAAAGTTAATTTTATTGTGTCCTTTAGTTACTTGATATTTTCATGGGAATACAAGGCCTAGAACTTCATACTGTTGTTTTTCTGAAATTTATTTTTCTAAAATTTTCAGACAACATTTAAGATTCAAACCTTTGACAAAAATGTTGAACACCTGGTCACCTAGAATTTTGCTTTCTATAAGTATTTCACTGAGAGTATCCAGTAGTGATATTTTGAATATATATATTTTGACATCATGCTACAGACTGCTAGTACCTTTTCTTTCATTCATTCATAGCATGAACAGGGGAGGGGAAGAGAGAGTGGGAGAGAGAATCCCACACAGGCTGTGTGCTCAGTGCAGAGCCTGATATGGGGCTCGATCCCATAACCCTGGGATCACAACCCAAGCCAAAACTGAGTTGGATGCTCAACCAACTGAGCCACCCAGGTGCCTGTTTGTGTCTTTTTAAAATGACTAAAAACAGAATATTTGAATCCATTCATATTAGGTAATCAATTCCAGAAACCCAGAAACGTATTTTTAGGACATATCTTTTTATCTTGCATAACTAAAACATTATACTTGTTGACAGCAGTAACAATATGTCTGTATATAATCTTCCTATCTCCAGACTCTGACAAAGAACATTCTACTTCCTGCATCTGTCTATAAGCCTCACTGGTTTGTGTAATTCTTGTAAGTGGAATTGTGAAGTACTTGTTCTTCTGTAATGGGCTTATATTGTCACATTTTTGCATGTGGCAGGATTTGCTTATTTTTTAAGCTGAATGGTATTCCATTGTGGATGTACTTTTTCTTCATTTACTCGTCAGTGGATGTTTAGATTGTTTCCACATCTAGGCTATTGTGAATAATGCTGCAATGAACATGGAAGTGCAAATGTTACTTTGCTATCTTGATTTTAATTCTTTTGGATAAATACACACAAGTAGGATTGGTGGATCATATGGTAATTCCATTTTTAATTATTTGAGCTGCTCTCTGTAGTGTCAGAACCACTTAATATTTTCACTAGCAGTGCACAGGTGTTCCAGTTTGTCCACATTCAAGTCAAGACTTGTCTTTGAACTTTTAAAAAAATGACTGGGGCGCCTGAGTGGCTCAGTTGGTTAAGCCTCCAACTTCAGCTCAGGTCATGATCTCACAGTTCATGGGTTCGAGCCCTGCGTCGGGGTCTGTGCTGACAGCGAGCTTGGAGTCTGGAGCCTGCTTCAGATTCTGTGTCTCCCTCTCTCTCTGATCCTCCCCTGCTCAAGCTGTCTCTCTTTCTCTCTCTGTCTCTCTGTCTCTCTGTCTCTCTCTCTGTCTCTCAGAAATTAACATTAAAGAAAAAAACCAATGACCATCCTACTGGGCACCTGGGTGGCTCAGTCAGTTAAGCGTCTGACTTCACCCCAGGTCATGATCTTGCAGTTCATGAGTTCAAGCCCCACATCGGGCTCTGTGCTGACAGCTCAGAGCCTGGAGCCTGCTTCAGATTCTGTCTGTCTGTCTGTCTCTCTCTCTCGTATAAATAAACATAAAAAAAAAATAATGGCCATCCTAAAAGGGATGAAGTGATTCTGTTGTGGTTTTGATTTGCGGTTTCCTGTTGATTAGTGATGTTGCACCACCTTTTCATTTACCTATTAGCCATTTGTATGTCTTCTGTGGAGAACTATCAAAGTCCTTTGCCCATTTCTAGATTGTGGTATTTGGCTTTTTGCTTTGAGAATTGTGGTAGTTTCTTACATATTTTGGATATTGATCCCTTACCAGATAGACTATTTGCAAATGTTTTCTCCCATTCTGTCAGTTTGCCTTTTCATTGTGTTGGGGTTTTTTGCTGTGCAGAATCTTTTTTATTTTGATGTAATCACATTTGTCTATTTTTGCTTTTGTTACTCTGCTTTAGGTTTCATATCCGAGAACTCACTGCCAAGACTCATGTTATGAAACTTGTGTTTTCTTCTAATGGTTTTATAGTTACAGATCTTAATGTTGTTCAAGTCTTTAGCCTGTTTAGAGTTTATCTTTGTGTTTGTGTAAAATAAGGGTTCACCTTTGTTCTTTTGTATGTGAATATACAGGTTTTCCAACACCATTTATTAAGGAGACGATGCTTTTCCAATTGCACTGCATGTTCTTGGTGCCCTCGTTAAAGATTTGTTTATTGTATAATCATGGGTTTCTTTCTGGGTTCCCTATTCTGTTACATTGATCTGTGTCTTTAAGCCAGTACACTATATGTTTTAATTGCTGTAGCACTGTAATATGTTTTGAAATCAGGAATTTTGACATCTTGTACTTTATTTTTCTAAAAACTTATGGTCCTTTGTGGTTCCATATGAATTTTAGGATCATGTTTTACTTCTGTAAAAAAAAAAAATGTTGGTATTTTGGTAAGATTGCATTGAATCTATAGATTGCCCTGGTTATTTGGACATTTTAACAATATTAAGTCCTATGGTCCATGAAAATGGCATGTGTTTCCATATATCAGTGTCGTCTTTAATTTCTTTCATCAGATTTTGATACTTTTTAGTTTATATGGCTTTTACCTTTTTAAATTTAACCTTAAGTAATTTTGTTCTTTTTGATGCTATTATAAATGGGATTCCTAATTTTCTTCCTATATATCATTGTTAGTGTATAAAAACGTAATTGATTTTTGTATGTTGATTTTGTGTCCTTCAACTTCATTGTTTCTAAGAGTTTGTGGAGTCTTTAGGGCTGTCTACATATATGATTATGTCGTCTGTAAACAGGTAATTCTCTTTCTTTCTTCCTGATTTGGGTGCTATTTATTTTCTTAATTTATCCGGCAGAGACTTCCAGAATTGTGTTGAATGAAAGTGGCAAGAGTGGGCATTTTCCTTCTTCCTGATCTTAAAGATTATAAAGCTTTTAGTTTTTCACCACTGAGTATGTAGCTGTGGGCTTTTTTTATATGGCCTTTATTATATTGAATTAATTTCCTTCTATTACTATCTTGTTAAGAGTTCTTGTCATGGAAGGATGTTGAATTTTTTAAAGTCCTTTTTCTGCATATATTGAGATGATTGTATTTTTTTTGTTGTTGTTATTTCATTCTGTTAATGTGGTGTATGTGTCACACTGATGGATATTTATATGTTGAACTATCCATGCCTCCCTGGGATAAACCCCACTTGGTCGTGACATATAGTTCTTTCAATGTGCCATTTAATGTACAGCATACTAGTGTTTCATTGAGGTTGTTTTTTTTTTATATATATATGTGTATACATTAGGGATATTGGCCTGTAATTTTCTTGTGGTGTCTTTGTGTACTTTTGATATCAGTGTCATGCTAGCCTCATAAAATTAGATTAGAAGAGTTCTCTGCTGTTTGGTATTTTGCAAGAGTTTGCTGTGGTCTGCATGTGTTCCCTGCCACATCCCATTCACAGATTGAAAATTTAATGGCCAATATGATGGAATTAGTAGGTGGGACCTTAAGAAGATGCTTGGGTTATGATAAGGGCAGAGCCATCATGAATGGGATTAGTGCCGTCATTAAAAAAAAAAGACTCCAGACCTATCTGTAGCTCTTTCCACAATGTAAGAACACAATGAAAAAGAACTAGCTTTGAACCAGAGAGAGGCCCCTCATTCAACTATGCTCACATCATGATCTCAGATGTTCAGCCTCCAGAACTTTGAGCAATAAATTTCCTTCATTTATAAGTGACCCAGTCAGTGCTATTTTGTTATACCAGCCCAAATGGCCTAAGAAAGTTTGAAGATTGTCACTAATTCTTCTTCAAATGTTTTGTAGAATTCATCTGTGAAGCCATCTGGTCCTGGGGTTTTCTTTGTTGAGACGATTGTGGTTATTAGTTCAATCTCTTTATTAGTCTACTGAAGTTTCTATTTTTTATTTAGTGTTTGTAGTTTGTATGCTTCTAGGAATTTATCTGTCTTCTAGTTTATCCAATTTCTTGGCACAGTGTCATATAATTTTTCATAATAGTCCCTTGTAAACCTTTTTATTCCTGTGGAATCTGTTTTAATGTCTACTCTTTCATTCTTGTTTGATTTATTGGAATCTTACCATTTCTCGGCCTTTGGCTAAGATCAAGTGATTTATTGGAGTCTTCTCACTCACTCGCACTTGTGAACGGTTTATTGGTTTTCTGTCTAGACATTCTATCCATTAATGAAAGTAATGAAGTCCCTTACTATTGCTGTGTTGCTCTTTGTCTCCTTTCTGTTACAAATTAAATGCTTCATGTATTTATGTACTCTGATGTTAGGTGAACTTATGTTTATAATGGTTATATCATCCTGGAGAACTGATTTATTTATTGTTACATAATGTCCTTCTTTGTCACTTGTGACAGTTTTTGACTTAAATTCTATTTTGTCTGATTTAAGTATTTCTACCCTGGCTATCTTTTGGTTACTTTTATCATGGAATACTTTTTCCATCTCTTCACTTTAAGCCTGAGTGTGTCCCTTCAATTTAAAGTGAATTTATTGTAGATAGCACATAATTGGATCTTGTGTTTTGTCTTATCCATTTAGCTGCTCTTTTGATTTGGAACTTCAGATCCATTGACATTTTAATTCTGGTTAGGAAGAACTTATGATTACCATTTTACTAATTGTTTCTCTGTCTTGTAACTCCGTTGTCCCTCTTTTCCTCTCTTGCTGTCTTCCTCTGTGTTTCAATATTTTGGTAGTCACCATGCTTTGATTCCTTTTCTTTAAGCTGATAACAGAACTTAGTTGTATACAAAATCTGTATACATTTGCTTCTCTTTCTACAGTGTTATTAGTGTCAAAATTTACACTTTTTATATTGTGAATCTCTTAACATATTTATATGTTCTTATACTTCTATTAACTGCTATACTAAAGTGATTTTCTCATCATTATTACAGTATTTCAGTAGTCTGTATTTTTTCTACATATTTACCTTGACCAATGAATACAATACTTTTATTTGCTTTCCTGTTGCTATTTAGCATGCTTTCATTTCACCTTGAAGAACTCCTTTAGCATTTCTTGTAAGGAAGGCTAGTGGTGATGAACAACTTCAGCTTTTGTTTATCTGGGAAAATCCTTATCTCTCCTTTGCTTTTATTTTATTAAAAAAAATTTTTAGTGTTTACTTTTTGAGGGGGGTGGTTACAGAGAGAGAGGGAGACACAGAATCTGAAGCAGGCTCCAGGCTCCAAGCTGTAAGCACAGAGCCTTACGCGGGGCTCGAACCCACAAGCTGTGAGATCATGACCTGAGCCAAAGTCGGCCACTTAACTGACTGAGCCACCCAGGTGCCCCTGTCCTTTGCTTTTAAAAGATAGTTTTGCTACATACAGTGTTCTTAGTTGGCATTTTTTTTCTTTTAGTGCTTTGACTATATTGTCTACCTTCTGGACTGTAAGGTTTCTACTGAGAAATCTCAAAATCTTACGGAGGGCCCTGTACATGAAAGGTTGCTTTTTTCTTGTTGCTTTTGAAACCAATTCTTTGGTTTTGGCTTTTGACAATTTTGATGTGGACTTTTTGGATTCCTGTTACTTGAGTCTGTTAAGTTTCCTGGATATGGATGTCCATTTCCTTCCCTAGATTTGGGAAGTTTGGGGCCATGTTTCTTTTGTTTGTTTGTTTAATTAAATTCAATATTCTGTGCTGCCTCGACATTTGAAGCCATCAGGATCTCATATAGTATACTGGTAAGTTCTCCTCTCCACTCTGCCCTTGTCAAACAATCCTCCTTATCATAGAGACTAGGTATAGGCCTTATTCATGAGAAGTTTCAGTTCCTTGACGGTCCATAGAATTACTCAAACAAAACAATAACATAGTCCTGTGGAAACCAGAATGCTGCAAAGCATGTCTCCCATCGTGGAAGGATCAGTGCTTTGTTTCTAGTGGAATAGACACTTAGTCTATTAGATATAGTTGTCTTCCCTGCATCCATTGCTTTTGCCAAAACTGTCCTCTCTAGATTTACAGAATGTCTTATCCACCATCATGGCATTCCATACAGCATTGCTTCTGGTCAGGGAACTCACTTCACAGCAAAAGAAGAGTAAATGGGCTAACACATGGAATTCACTGGACTTACCATTTCCCCACCATCCTGAAGCAGTTGCCTTGATAGAACAATGAATTGGCCTTATGAAAACTCATTTACAGTACCAGATTAGGTGGCAGTACTCTGAAGGGTCATTGCAGGGTACTCCCAGCAGCTGTGTATGGGCTAAATCTGCCTTCAGTATATAGCGCTGTTTCTCCCATAGCCAGGATTCACTGGTCCAAGAATCAAGAGGGTGAAAATGAAAGTAATTCTACTCACTATTAGCCATAGATCTGCTAGCAAAAATCTTGCTTCCACTAGGAGACAGCAGGAATTCTACTGACTTGAAAATTGCTACTCCTTCTCCCCCAACCACTTTCAGATCCTCATGCCTCTAAATAGGCAACAAAAACAAAATAAAGGTCACTATAGTGGTTGGGGTGACTGATCATTAAGGAGAAGTTGGGCTGCTACTACACAATAGAGTTAAGGAAGAAGCGTCCAGAACAGAGGAGATGCCCTAAGACATCTCTCATCCTGTGATTAAAGTCCATGGAAAATTATAATTCAGGCAGAACTACTAATGGCCCAAATATACTTTAATGTTTTATTTATTTGTGAGAGACAGCGTGAGCAGGGGAGGATCAGAGAGAGAGAGACAGAGAATCCGAAGCAGGCTCCAGGCTCTGAGCTAGCTGTCAGCACAGAGCCTGATGTAGGGCTCGAACCCACGAACCATGAGATCATGACCTGAGCCAAAGTTGGACACTCAACCCACCGAGCCACCCAGGCACCCCCTAAAGGCCCAGTCAAAAATGAAAATTTGGGTCACTTCATTTGGCAAAGAAAATACAAAATAGGTAGATGTAAATACCAGACTCAACCACATGACCGGTGAACTCCATATAACCAAAAATGAACTAGCACTTGCCTGCAAAGGAGTTGTATCATGTTAGGCAGAAGTATGACTTTGCTGTTGTCTTTATTTGGAGATAAAGTATGGTTTAAGGAGATGTATATAGGGTATTGAGTTGATAAGGGGTGGGCTGTGATACATTGTTCTATTCACTAACTTGGCTAGACTGTAGTGTACCTAGTTATTTAATCAAACACAAATCTAGATATTTGTGTGAAGGCATTTTGTAGATGTAATTAACATCTCCCATCAGTTAACTTTAAGTAGAGATTACTCTTTGAAAGTGTGGGTAAATCTCATCCAGTGATTTCAAGGCCATAATCGCAAAAACCAAGGTTTCCCAGATAAGCGATTATGTCCTAAGCATTGTTTTTGTTTGTTTTTGCCTATTTTCCCCTCTGAGAATCATGAGTTCAGTCTCTATATCTGAGTCTATCTCTGTTTTGTTGTTGTTGTTTCTTTATTTGTGCCCCCAAGCATACCTCTTGCTGGGTTTTCAGTCTCCTGGCTTGTCTTGCAGATTCAGTACTTCCAGACCGTTAATCTCTTGAGCCAATTCCTTTATACACATAAATCTGTTGGTTCCGTTATTCTGGGGAATCTTAACACACTGTGAAGTTTTGTTTCATTTAGTTTCTACAATAATCTTTATTTTCTATGTCCCTTTTCCTTGAGCATTTACTTGTTGTTTAACTTTCTGAGAGAATGCTCATTTCCTCCTAATGTTAGTGTCTAATGATGGCATCTTGGCTATTGATATCTCTTTAACATTTTAGTTCTCTGTGGTATATATTGGGTTTAGTGTTATTTAGTTACAAACATTATTCGATTTCCACTATGTTTTCATTTCTGACATGTTAATTAATAGAATTTTGTTTTCTAAAGGGTTTTTGCTTTGTAATTTTGTATTTTGGTCTAAGAAGATGTTAAGATCAGCTCCAATGTTTTCATTTTGGAATTTTATTCATGTTTTATTTGATGATTTCCATTTTTCAACATAAGTTATGTATCAAAATTGCATGATTTTCTAGAATATCTGTGTTGAGGAGTGTGTATATAAGTTAGCACAGTGTGTCCTATTTCAGGGATCCTGATGTATGAAAGGGGAAAAAACCCTTAAAGTTCTTACTTTAGAATTTGTTATAGAAGAGCTGAAGTTAGCAGTGGGTAGTTTCTAATATTTGTTGATTTTCCTCTGTACCCTGAACACTCTACATGTTGTCTCACTTATTTCTTAAACAAAAACCTAAATGGTAGATGTTATTATGACCAGTTTTAAGGATGACAGGTAATTGTCCTGTGGACAGAATAAATGTGAGTCATGTGCTTGGCCTCCAGTATTCTCGAGTCCTGGGACTATTTGTGCCACCTTTTCTCTATCTGGACCCTTTCTTAGACTTTTCAGCACACTTCAGTCTGATTCCTTCTGAAATGGAGCCAGGGGACCAGAGAGGGGTGGTGCTGATAGCAAACCCTATCCCTTCAGGAGACCCAAGAGTGAATAAATAGTGGTTTGTTAAGGAAACCAGAATCTTCCTACACAAACTGAAAAGACAAGACCCTTCATTTTGTGCTCAACTGGGCCAGCCATAGGCAAGGCCTTCAGAGCCTCCAAAACATTGTGGGAATTTAATAGAAGAAAACATTGTTTCCAGTCTTTCCACCATTTAAAAAAAGGTGATTGGACTTTTTTGTTCCCACGTGGAATAGAAACAGCACCACAGTTGCTTGGAATAGGGAAGGCCCACTTTCTCTGTCCTGAACCTCCAAAATACACCACCACACAAACTTCCCTTGTGTGGGAAGTGTTTTCAGCTCTGGCCCTGGGAGATACAGCTAAGGCCAGTGGGCTTTATTAGAAATGTGGTGCTTATGAGGCCTAAGCATTAGTTTTTTTTCACCTTTGTAAAGTTTTGAGTTTATATACAATTATTGAAGTGCTTTTGGTCTGAAAAGTTACTCAGCACAAGAGCAGTTGTAGATCTTTTGTTTCTGAGAAGGAAACCAGGGCTACATGGTTTCGTTGGCGTATTTTACCAAACAGTTGGAGGATTAATACCAATGCTAATGCAGTCTCTTCTAGAAAAGAGGAAGGAACATTTCCTAACTTATGAGGCCAGTACTACTACCCTGATACCAAAAGCAGACAAAGAAAATGTTAAAGTACAAAACGACAGACCAATATCTCATGAAGATGAAGGCAAAAATCCTTAAAAACATTAGCAAACAGAACCCAACCATGTATAAAAAGAATGATACTATGAATTTAGTTTTCTTAGTGGTTATATAAATACTCAGATTCTGTTTGATCTAGAGTTTTCAGATGTCGTTTTTAAGGAATTTGTCCACTTCCTCAAAGATACAGAGTTCATGACTGTAGTAAAATTATTGTTCATAGCACTCCCTTATTACCTTTTGATGGCTACAGGATCTGATATCCTGATATCAGATATCCTGATATCCTACTGACAGATATCCTACTTTATTCCTGATTTTGATTATTTATATTTATGCTCTAATTTTTGTCGTTTGTACAAGAGGTTTAGTCAAGTTTATTTACTTTTTGGAGACCCAGCATTTTGTTCCCTCTATTATTTTTCTGTATGAACTACATTGACTTGTTCCTTATTATTTCTATCCATCTGTTTCTTTTGGGTTTCCTCTGCTCCACTTTTTAAATTCTTTAGTAGAAGTTTCTGTCACTTTTTTTGTATGTATAATGTGAGCATTTAGTGCTGTCAGTTTCTTTCTCATGGTGTTAGCTGCATCCCACAATTTGCTATGTTGTATTTCATTTTCATTCACTGTAGTATTTTTTTAATTATTTCCTTTGAAACATCTTCCTGTTTGACCCATGGTGTAGTACTATGTTGTTACATTGCAAAGTCTTTGTAAGTTTTCCTTTTGTTGCTGTTATTGATGTCTAGTTGTTTGTTTGTTTTTCTGAGAGAGAGCATGAGCAGGGGAGGGTCAGAGAGAGAGGGAGATACAGAATCTGAAGCAGGCTCCAGACTCTGAGCTAGCTGTTAACACAGAGCCCAATGTAGGGCTCAAACCCATGAACCATGAGATCGTGACCTAAGCTGCAGTTGGATGCTTAACCGACTGAGCCACCCAGGCATCCTATTGATGTCTAGTTTGATTCCATTGTAGCTAAAGAATAAACTCCTTATGGGGAGCCTGGGTAGGTCAGTCATTTAAGCATCCAACTCTTGGTTTCAGCTCAGGTCATGATCTCACTGTTACATGAGTTGGAGCCCCACATTGGGCTCTGTGCGGACAGTGTGGAGTCTGCTTGGAATTCTCTGTCTCCCTCTCACTCTGCCCCTCCCTCCCTCATGCTGTTTCTGTCTTTCTCAAAATAAATAATAAAAAAAAGAACTAAAAAACAAAAGAATAATATACTCTTTATGGTTTCAGTTATCTTAAATTTGTTGAGGTGTGTTTTGTGAGCCAGGATGTATGGACTGTCTTGGTGAATGGTGTTGAAAAACATTGTTAGTTTTGAATGGAATGATCTATATGTCATTAGATCCTGGTGATTCATTATCATACTTAGATCTACTACATCCCTGTTGACTTTTGTTCTGTAGTCCTCAGCTGCTCAAAGAGTAGTGCTCAAGTCCTCAACAATAATGATTTTTTTGTTTTTGTTTCAGCTCTATCAGTTTTTGCTTCATGCATTTTGTTATTTGGTTTATTCGTATTTAGGTTATACCTTCTTGGTGGATTGATCCCATTATTACTATATAACATCCCTCTGTTTCTAGTCGGTTTCTTTGCTGTGAAGTTTACTGTATTTGATAGTAATGTGGGAACATATGCTTTTTAAAGTTAGTGGTTGCATTTTTTTTAACCCACTCTCACAGTCTTTGTTTTCTGATTAGCATAATTAGAATCAATATTAAGGTAATAAAGTAATTGCTGATGTGTTAGGGCTTAAGTTGGCTATTTTATTACTGAATTTAAATTTGTTTTCTCTAGGTCTCATTTTTCTGTATCTCTTTTCTTTCTTTTCTGTGGGTTGATTGTTGTTTAGGATTCCATTTAGATTCATTCCTCATGTTTGCTAGTGTATCTTTTTGTATAGTTTCCTTAGTGGTTCCTCTGGGTATTATAATACATATAATGTGCTTTTTCACAGTCTATTAGTATATTACCACTTGGAGCAAAGTGTGTAAATGTTACTTTTGTTAGGCCCCTTTACTGTCCCCACTTTTAAACCATTGTCTAGAGTATCAGGTGATATTACAACTTAACACATGTGACTTTAGAAACCCGTGGGTGGGGGCAGCTGGGTGGCTCAGTAGGTTAGGTGTCTGACTTCGGCTCAGGTCATGATCTCCTGGTCTGTGAATTTGAGCCCTACATCCAGCTTTGTGCTTATGGCTCGGGAGTCTGGAGCCTGCTTCAGATTCTCTCTCTCTCTCTCTCTCTCTCTCTCTCTCTCTCCGTCTCTCCCTCTCTCCCCCCTCACCTGCGTGTGCGTGCTCTCAAAAACACACAAAAATTTTTTTAAAACTCTGTGGGTGGAAGGATGGCCAATTTATATAATCCTATTTGTGCTCTTTCCATGATATTTTTTTCCTTCCTGATGCTCCAGTATTTCTTTTATTATCATTTTCTCTATTTGAAGAATTTCCCTTTAGCCATTTCTTAAGGTCAGATCTGCTAGTAGCAAATTCTTAGTTTTCTTTCACTGGGAATGTGCTTAATTCTGCCTTCATTTTTGAAGGATAGTTTTGGTAGATATTCATTCACTCTGCAGTTAACAATCTTCTTTCAGCAACTGGAAGAAAAATGTCATGCCACCTCCCTGTGGCCTCCATGATTTCCTGAGAAATCTGTCATTTGAATTGTCTCCCTATAGGTAGTAAGTAATTTCTCTGGGATTGCTTTCAATAGTTTTTTTCCTTTAGATTTCAGAATTTTAATTACGATGTCTTAGTGTGGATTTCTTAGGATTCTTAGGATTTGTTTTATTTAGTGTTCACTTGACTTCTTGAATCTGTATATTTCTGTCTCTTGGCAAATATGAGCTGTTTCGGGGCATTTATTTCTTCAAATATTTTCTCAATTCCACTTCTTTTCTCATTTTCTGGGATTCTGATGACACAAATGTTATCTTTTTTTCTTGTCCCAGAGATTCTGGCTTTTTTTTTTCCCCAGTTTTTTTTCCTCTGTTGTTCAGATATTCTAAATTTAATTGATCTGCCTTCCAATTCTCCCAATTCCATTTTCTGCCATATCAACTCTACCCTTAAGCCCATCCAGTTAGTTTTTAAATTTCTCTTCTAGTTATTAGTTTAATCATTTCCACTTGAACTTTGGTGTAACTGGCTTTTTGGTTGTTGCTGATACTGTACTTTTTTTATTTGTTTCAAGAGAACATGTGATTGCTTGAAGCATTTTTATGATGGCTGCTTTGATATCCCTGTCAGACCATTCCATTGTCCTGCTTATCTCAGCATTGGTATCAGTTGATTGTCTTTTCTCATTTAAGAACTTCTGGGTCCTCTTTAACAGGGTGACCAGGCAGTCACCCTGTTTTAAGACTAGCTCCCAGACTGCAGACTACTTTTGTGGGCTCTGTTTGATACAGTGACAGTGTAGCTTTCAGAGCTCTTGCAATGTAGGTCTACTTGGCTTATTTGGTACCACTGGTCCTCCCACTTTTCACTGCTGCTGTTGGGAGTGTGGAAGGAGTTTCCCTAAAACAGGTTGCTTGGTGTCTCTAGATAGAAGGGATGCTCTGGCCCAAGAGAGGAAAAAACGTCACAGGTTGAGCTGCTAATATGTCAGGACGCCATGGTGTCTACCAGTAAGGGAGATAGGTCTCTAGGTGTGCAGGCGGGCTGAGAAAACAGCCATGTCCAGCTCCCCTCCCCCTTCAGCCACTCAGAGGACCAGCGTGCTTCCTGTATTCTACTTCAGGAAAGTGCAGCACAGCCCACTGCTTCCTGCTGGCTTCACACCCATGGGAAAGGAAAGGTCAGGATCCTTGATGGCAGGGGCTGAAGGCCAGGTAGGAATTGGAGGGGGAGGGGGGCCCAGAGAGTAGAGTGTTATGAATTGAATTTTGCCCCAAAAGTCCTTGATGACGAAGCCCTTTTCCTAATGTGACAGTGTTTGGGTGCAGGACCTAAGGAAGTAATGAAAGTTAAGTGATGTTTTAAGGATGAAGCCCTGATCTGCTAGGCCTGGCATCCTTACAAGGGTAAGAAACACCGGAGCTCACTTGCTCTCTGGCACACATGCAGGGAGGGGAAATACCAGGTGAGGAGAATGCACCAGCCGCCATCCAGGAGGTGAGGCTTCAGTAGGTCAGGGTGATCTTGGACTTTGTGTCTCTCTCTGCTTTTGTTATGGCGGCCCTGACAAAAGAATACAGCTTTGGTACTGAGAGTGGGGTGCTATTTCCTTCCTGATGCTCCAGTATTTCTTTTATCATTTTCCCTATTTGAAGAATTTCCTTTTAGCCATTTCTTAACGTCAGGTTGGCTAGCAGCAAATTCTTAGTTTTCTTTCACTGGGAGTGAAAACCTATAGAGGTGGTTTTGGAATTAGGTGATGGGTAGAGGGTGGAAGAGCTTTGAGGTGCTCGCTGGAGAAAGCTGGGATTGCCTTAAAGAGACTATAGTAGAAAAAGGGGCATTAGAAGTGATTCTGCCCCAGCTTCAGACAGAAATGTGGAACATTACTAGAAACTGAAGGAAAGGCAGTCCTTGTTATATATATAGCAGCAAAGAATGTGGCTGAGTTGTATCCCAGTCTTTCATACAAGGTAGGAATCTTAAGTAACAGGAGTGACAAATTCTTAGCCAAGTGATGAAAGTCATAACCTGTTTCTTCTCATAGAAAAATGTGATGAGGGAAGTGAATCGAAGGAACTGCTTAGCAAACAGAAGCTGCAACTTGAAGATTTAGAGAATTTTCAACCTATCTGTATTGCAAAATGAGAATGCATGTTCTGGAGAGAATGCCAGTGGTATTGCTGGATAGTCATTTGATAGAGATTAGTTTTGAACCAGTCAACCCTCAGCGGAAACTGTGAGGCTGAACTTAGGATATGCAGATGGGACACAGTGAAGGTCAGTGGTCAGACCTCTGTGGTGGTATCCACCAAGAGGAGGAAGCAGTGAAACCTCGTGGTGAAAACAGAGCAGGTCTGCCATTCCCACAGTGGACTCAGAGGGTGACTGCCTCCATGGTCTAAGGAGGGCTGCATGCTGCTACCCCAGCGGGACCAGAGGGCAGAACATCCAAGCAGAGATTTTTCTCAAGCTGTAAAACCTAACAGAATTTGCTTGCTAGGTCAAAGATGTGCTTGGGGCCCATCAGTTTCTTCTTCTCTCCCCTTGTGGAAAGGGAATGTGAATACGACATCTGTGGCAACTTGTCTGGTTCACAGATTCACAGCTGGAGAGAAACTTTGCCTTAAGATGAAATATACCCCTAGCCTCACCCACACTTGATTTAAAGGAGATTTTGGATAGAGGCAGTGCTGGAATGGGTTAGCACTTTGGGAGCTTTGAAGAATGTTTTATGGATGTAAGAACATGAATTTTGGGGGTGGAGTATTAGGGACAGAACTGTTCCAAATTCATACCTTGAAGCCAGAACCCCCAGTGCAACCTCCTTTGGTCATAGGATGTGGACTCTAACCCAGTAAGTCTGGTGTCCTTAGAAGAAGGGGAGACACCAGGAAAGTGCACGCACAAAAGCCATGTGGGGACACAGTAAGAATGCAGGTGTCTGCCAGCTGAGGAGAGAGTGAGGCTTCAGTCAAAACCAAAGTGCACACATTGATCCTGGACTTCAGTCCCAAGAACTGTGTGAAAACTGTTCTTTAGCCGTCAAGTTTGTGGTGTTTTTTTTAATGGCAGCTTTAGCAAATCAAAACACATTGCTAGTACAGAAAATAAACCATAAATCAATGTGTTCTTTTATTCCTCCACTGCATTTGAGGAAAGCAAAATGTTTCCTAGTGCTTTCTGCCATCTTCACACTCGTGAGGAAAGGGAAGGTCAGGAAAGCAGCTCTTGAGGTGGGAGGCGATGGCCGGACTTGGTCATCCTGTGTCTGTGGAGGTGAGACTTCTGGCTAAAGCCTCGGCCACACTCCCTGCACACATATGGCTTCTCTCCTGAGTGGGTACGCTGGTGTCTGATGAGAGCCGACCTGAAGCCAAAGCCACGCCCACACTCACCGCACACACAGGGCTTCTCCCGTGAGTGTGTCCTCTGGTCAGAGGTGAAGTGAGATTTCTGGCCCAGTCCTTGTTCACACACTCTGTACACATCAGCCGCCTCCCCTGAGTGTGTCCTCTGGTGTCTGGTGAGGAGCGACTTGAAGCCAAAGGTACGTCCACACTCCGGGCACAGGTAGGGCTTCTCCCCTGTGTGTGTCCTCTGGTGTCGGATGAGGGTGACCTTCTGGCCAAAGCCACGCCCACACTCAGGGCACAGATAAGGCCTCTCCCCTGTATGTGTCCTCTGGTGTCCCATGAGGGAGACCTTCTGGCTAAAGCCGCGCCCACACTCTGGGCACAGGTAAGGCTTCTCCCCTGTGTGTGTTCTCTGGTGTCTGACGAGGGTGACCTTCTGGCGAAAGCCATGCCCGCACTCAGCACAGATGTAAGGTTTCTCCCCTGAGTGTGTGACTTGGTGACTGAGGAGCAGTGCCTGCTGCCTAAAACCACGCCCACACTCAAGGCACAAGAAGGGTCTTTCACTGGAATGTGAGCTCAGGTGTTGCAGGAGTGATGCTTTCTGGCAAAAGCCTCTCCCACACTCAGGACACACAAAGGGCTTCGCCTCCAAGTGTGTCCTCTGGTGCAGGATGAGGGCAATCTTTTGGCGAAAGCCTCGTCCACATTCCTGACATTCGAAGGGCCTCTCCCCAGAGTGTATCCTCTTGTGGTTGGTAAGTGAGGACGTGTACCTGAAGTGGCGGCCGCACTCCCGGCACACATACGGCTTCTCCCCGGAGTGCTTCCTCTGGTGAATGGTGAGGGAGGACTTGCGGCCAAAGCCTCGCCCGCACTCCCTACAGCTATAAGGCTTCTCCCCTGAGTGTGTCCTCTGGTGCTTGGTGAGGTCTGACCTCTGGCAGAAGCCTCTGCCGCATTCAGGGCATACGTGATGCTTCCGGAGGCTTAAGAGACTGGATTTGGGACCAAGTCCCAGTCTGTATTTCCCATACATGGCTGCTCCAGATGCTGAAAGGTCAGCCTCCTCAGGACACATCCCCTGGTCTACTCCCCTAGCTCTGTTGCCTTCCACCCAGTCTACCTGCCGACCCTGAGAGGGTCCAAAGAGCACCCGGGAAACCCCGCTCAGCCCGAGTCTCCCTTCCGTCTCTTCATTGTCACCTTGTTCACTTGAGCAGCTGGGAGCTTCTTTTGGGATGGGGCTTCCTGCGTATGAACTTGTGAAGATCTGAGGAAGGTGCCTGCACAGCACATACTCTTCGAGGAACTGCGGACTGGAAAAGGCCACCGGGCAGGAATGGCCACATGGCTGGAATTCTGTCCCTGGTTCTGCTGGAGAGAAAACGTTGGTCAGAATCACTACAGGCACCTTGTGAAAGGTTGGTCGTACCTGCCCAGTAGTCAGTCCTTAGATGTCCCCACAACCAAGACCTCCTTTACAAGACTACTTTCCATCCTTCACTGACACATTAATGCATATCTTATTGCAACACAGAAGACATGCATGATGAGCCAGTTCTAAACACCAGCCCAGCCCTATAAAATGCTGCCATTGGAGTCCCACCGATACAGTTCACTTGCAAGACCTAGTTGGCAATGCTGATGCAGACATTCTCCACATCTGCTTTCACTATGAAACTAGGTGACTGTGGGGGCGGGGAGCACAAGATAGTGGAGGAGGACCTCAGCTCACCCCATTCCATGTTTACAGCTTGAGATCACTCACATCCACATCAGTGAACTGGAGAGTGATCTGGCAGAACAGGCTCCGGAGACAACTAAATAGAGAGCAGCCACATCTGAGAGATTATGATGGGCAGAAACGGTCGGCAGGAGCTGCCGGAAAGGAATGACGAGGAGGTGTGGTCATGGGAGAGGGTGAGCCCACACAGAAAAAGGAAATCCCTGTAACATCTTGCTTTGAAACCAGAGGAGCTGAGTTCTGTGAGTTGTATAACCAGCGGGGTTTGGAGCCTAGGGCTTTAAAAGTCAGCCACTTCAGCATTGGGCGAGTGATAATCAGGGCCTGCCCCTAAAGAGCAGCTAAGGAGAATCAACATAGAAGTGACAGGTTGCACAAAAGGAGGGACATCTGTTGATACTGATTTCAAGCATGTTGAGGGGACTTCTCTGGGAACAAAGGAACTGGCAGGTGCCAATTTCCTCTCCCAACCCCCCAGTATAAACACAGGGCCACCTGTGAGAAGTGAGGCTGTACAGACCCTTGCTAATCTACTAGCAGTGTGTCAAGTTCATGTATTCTCCTGAGGACTTGCTCACTCCAAGCCTGTTGCCCTTGGCTCTGGGCTTATCGTAAATTCTATTAATATCCTGTGCACCATGCCCCTGTGGCCACCACATTTCTTTAGGGGATCTGGTTTAGGATTCATAGCTCAGTGCAAATTTTGCTAATGTTGTGTGTGTGCCCTGTACAACCGCAGGTCACAGCCACTCTTGTGTTCTGTATCCCTGGCTCCCGCTTTGCTTTGGGGAATCAGCCTAGGACTCACAGCTCAGTGCAAATTTTGTTAACACCACATGCCAACTGCCCATTGTTGCCACC
Source organism: Hyaena hyaena (assembly GCF_003009895.1). NCBI lineage: Eukaryota > Metazoa > Chordata > Mammalia > Carnivora > Hyaenidae > Hyaena > Hyaena hyaena. The sequence continues at coordinate 644,008 of NW_024081617.1, read as the reverse complement.
TCAGCTGCTTGTATAACCCTTGCCACGCCCCTAGCCACCATTGTGCTTTCGGGAATATAGCCTAAGACTAGTAACTCGATGCAATTTTTGCTAATACTGTCATCCCACCCTTGAGCCCTCATACAGTCACTTCCCCTCAGAGCCATCCTGCTTGGGTCTCCCTAATACCACAGAGAGTAAGCACAACCCACAACAGGCAGAGTCAGTACAGAAGTTTGGACCGAAAGCAAAGGATACTCAGACACAATAGGGTGCAAGCAACACACATAGGAGACACCCCTGAAGTGCCAGGTCCTGGTGAACAGGGGACACTGCAGGGTACTACAGGACCTCTTCTTCATAGAACCACTACTTTCAAGAGCAAGAGACATCCAAACCCATAGAAACAGACAATGTGAGGCAGAGGAATATGTCCCAGATGAAAGACCATGATAAAAACACAGTAGGAGAATTAAGCAAAACAGAAATTAGTCTGAAAGAGAATTCAAATTAATGATCATAAAGATACTCACTGGACTCGAGAAAAGAATGGAGGACATCAGAGATGAACTCAGTAAATGAAACCAGAAGTACAACAGATGGAATAAATAGGCTACAGGAAGGAGAGGAATGTATCCAAGCCTGGAGGATACAGTAATGAAAAGCAATCAAGCTGAGCAAATGAGAGACAAATACTGCATAATGAGAATAGGGAAGTCAGTGACCTCATTAAGCATAGTAATATTCACATTATGGGGATCCCAGAAGAAGGTGGGGATAGAAATGTATTTGAACAAATAACAGCTGAAAGTTTCCTACATCTGGAGGGAAAGACAGCCAGTTTCAGGAGGCAGAGATTCCTCAACAAAATCAACCCAAAGAGGCCTGCACCATCATGCATAGTAATTAAAATGGCCAGAAACAGTGGTAGAGAATTTAGAGGTTGCAAGAGAAAAGAGGACAGTTAAGTGGGGGAAACCCCATAAAGCTATTAGCAGATTTTTTTTAGCAGAAACTTGCCAGAAGGAAGTGGCATAATATATTCAAAATCCTGAAAGGAGGAAGTGTCTGCGGCCAACAGTACTCTATCCAGCAAAGCCATCATTCAGAATAGAAGGAGAGAACAAAAGTTTCCTATACAAAAACTACAGGAGTTTATGACCACTAAACCAGACCTGCAAGAAATGTTAAAGGAAACTCCATGGAAAGAAAAGTTGATAAGTCAGAGTGTGAAAAGTAAACACAAAAGTAGTAAGAATAAGTATTTCTGTAAAAAAAAAAAATCAGTTATGGGACTCACAAAAGGATGTAAAATGGGATACCATATATCTAAAACATGGAGGGGAGGAGTAAAGAATGAGTTTAACATTGAGCAGCCCTCAGCTTAATGTAGACTGCTGCATATGCAGAAGATGTTAGATATAAACTGAATGGTAACCAGAAATCAAACAATAGAAAAGCAAAACATAAAGAATAAAGAATCTGTCACTAAAGAAAACCAACAAACCACAAAAGAATCAGAAAACTACAAATATAACCACAAAACAAGTAACAAAATGCCAGTACGTAGCTATCAGTGATCACTTTAAATGTAAATGGAATAAATGCTCCAATCAAAAGACATAGGGTGACAGAATAGATTAAAAAAAAAAAAAGACCCATCTATATGCTGCGTACAAGAGACTCATTTCAGATCTAAAGACACATGAAGATTCAAAGTGAAGGAATGGAGAATATCATGCAAATGGATGTCAAAGAAAGCTGAGGTTAGCAGTACTTATATCAGACAAACTAGACTATAAACCAAAGTCTATAAAAAGAGACAAGTACACTATATAATAATAAAGGAAACAATCCAACAAGATCTAACAGTTGTAAATCGTTATGCACCCAATATGGCAGCACCCAAATACAGCACCCAAATATGTAAAACAGTAACAAACATAAACTATGTGATAGTAATACAGTAAGAGTAGGGGACTTTAACATCCCACTTACATCGATGGACAGATCATCTAAACAAAGTAAAGCAACAGGGCAAACTGGCTTTGAATTACATATGGGAATAGATGGATTTAACATGTTCAGAATATTCTATCCTAAAACAGCAGACAGAATACACATTCTCTTCAAGTACACATGGAACGTTCTCCAGAATAGATCACATTTTATTCCACAAAACAAGCGTCAACAAATTTAAAAAGATGGAAGTCATACCATGCATCTTTTTCAACCACAACCGTATGAAACTAGAAATCAACCATAAGAAAAAATCTTGAAAGACCACAAATACATGGAGATTAAATACTATGCTACTAAATAATGAGTGGGTCAACCAAGAAATCAAAGGATAAATCAAGGAGTACATGGAAACAAATGAAAGTGAAAACACGATGGGCCAAAACCTTTAGGAATGCAGCAAGAGCTGTTCTAAGAGGGAAATTTATAGCAATACCTCAAGAAGCAAGAAAAATCTCAAACAACCTAACCTTACACCTAAAGGAGCTAGAAAAAGAACAACCTGACCCAAAACCAGAAGAGGGAAGGAAATAATAAAAATGAGAGCAGAAATAAATGATACAGAAACTGAAAAATAGAACAGTGAAACCAGGAGCTGGTCCTTTGAAAATATCAAGAAAACTGAAAAAGTTCTAGTCAGACTCTTGAAAAAAAAAAATCAAAATCACAAGGAAGAGAAATAATAACCAACATCACAGTAATACAGTCGTATAAGAGAATGTTACAAAAAACTATATGCCGACAAATTAGACAACCTTGAAGAAACCTATAAATTCCTAGAAACATATAACCTACCAAAACTGAAGCAGAAGTAGAAACTCTGAAGAGACCAACTACTAGCAAGGAGATTGGGATCAATAACCAAAAAACTTCCAACAAACAAAAGTCCAGTACCAGATGGCTTCACAGGAAAATCCTACCAAACATTTAAAGAAGAGTTAACCTGTTCTCAAATTCATTCTGGGAGGCCAGTATCACCCTGATAACAAAACCAGATAAAGACACTACCAAAGAAAAGAACCACAGGCCAATATCTCTGATGAATATAGATGCAAAAATCCTTCACAAAGTACTAGTAAAGAGATTCCAACAATACATTTAAAAAAATCATTCACCAAGATCAAGTGATTCATTCCAGGGATGCAGTGGTGATTCAGTATTTGCAAATCAGTCAACCTGATATATATCACATCAATAAGAGAAAGTATAAAAACCATATGAACCAAAGGACTTACACTACCTGGCTTTAGGACTTCTGATGGTCCTACAGTAATACAGTGTGGTTTGTTTAAGAACAGGGCTATTCTACTGAAGAAATAGAACTGAAAGTGAATAATAGACCCACACTTAGCCAGTCATTGGATTTTCAACCAAGCAATTCAATGAGGGGAAGCAAGTCATTTCAGCAGTTGATGCTAGAGCCACTGGGGATCCATATGAAAAAGTAAAATTTTAATCCCTGCCTCACACCATACACAAAAGTTACTTCAAGAGGGATCATAGACTTAAATGTAAAAGCTAAAACTATATAGCATTTAGAAGATGTAAATTATCTTCATGACAGAAATTTTAAAGGAGAAAAATTAGACTTCCTCGAAGTTAAAAATCTGCTTATCAGAAGCAACTTAAAAAAATGAAAAGTTTCAGACTAAAAAATTTTTGCAAAATATATATATAACTGGTGTCCAAGAGTAATAAAGAATTCATAGAACTCAACAATTATAAAACGCAATAAACTGGAAACTGGAAGAATAAATATTTCACAAAGTAAGATTTAGGATATATAAATGAATGAGCAAAAAGCCAAGGAAAGTGCTGAACACTTAACCATCAGGGAAATGGAAATTAAAGCTCCCATGAGAAACCACTACCTATCCGTCACAGAGGAGATGAAAACTGTCAGGGAAGATGTGAGACAAATGGCACTCTTGTCTCATATGTTCACATAAGTGAAATATGGTACAGCCACTTTGGAAAATAGTCATTTTTCATAATACTACCTATACTGTAACCCTGTGTCCCAGTATATCAAGTTGAATGGTATCCCACCAAAATTCATTTCTACCTATAGGACTTCTTTTGAAATCAGGTTTTTGCAGATGTGATCAAGTTAAGATGGGTCAAACCAAATTAGAGTGAGCCCTAATCCAAAGACTGGTGCCCTTACACTTGGATACAGAGATGCATAAAAGGAAGAAAGCTGTGTGGTCACAAGGCATGGATTGGACTGACAGAGCAACAGGCAAAGGAATGCTAAGGACTACAACCTTAGAGGCAAAGCAGGAGAAGCAACCATTAGAAGCCAGGAGAGAGGTGAGGAACTGATTCTCCCTCCGAACCCCCAAAAGGAACCAACCCTGCCACAAAGGTTGATTTTGGACTTCTGGTTTCTGAACTGTGAGAATAGATTTGTTTTAGCCTCTCAGTTTGTGATAAATTATTACAGCAACCCTAGGAAATGAATACATCTAGTATTATTACTCTAGGTCTTTATCTAAAAGAAATGAAAACATAGGTTTACCAAAACAAAAACTGTAGTATAAGATTACTAATAACGGGCACCTGAGTGGCTCAGTCAGTTAAGCGTCCGACTTCGGCTCAGGTCATGATCTTACAGTTCCCGAGTTGGAGCCATGAACCGTACGCTGACAGCTCAGGGCCTGGAACCTGCTTTGGATTCTGTGTCTCTCTCTGTCCCTCCCCCACAATGCTGTGTTTCTGTATCAAAAATAAGTAAAAACATAAAAAATTAAAAAAATATATTACTAATAACTTTTTCACAATAACTAAGGACTAGAAGTCATCAAGGTGTCTGCCAAGGAGAATGGATAAACAGTTATATATTCCTATGATGGGATGTCACTCCACATTAAAAAGGAACAGATTACTGATGTATACAACAACATGGATGGAGTTCAGAAACTTTGTCCCGAGTGAAACTGCCTACACAAAAGAGTATGTATGATTCCATTCATGCAGAATTGTATAGTGGGCAGAATTAATCTATGATGAAATAAAATCAAGACCCGAGGTACCTCTGAGGGTTAGGGTGGGAGTTTACTGGAATGGGCCATAAGAAACTATCTGGAATGCTTATAATCTGTATTTTGATAGTTTGGATTGTAGAGATATACCCATTGTTTGCACTTGTACACTACCAGACTTAAGAATTTGCATTTCCTGTAAGTAAGTTCCACCTAAAAAGAAGAAATACACTACTCTAGGTTATGATATACATCTACCCATTGCTCCTGTGGTCAACTACCTTTCATGGCTCTGCCTAGCTGAGAAGAACTGCCAGGGAATGACCCTCTTAAAATGCAGTGTCTGAACATGCTTAGCTGAACACCCCGAACCTAAGTCTGTGGGCCCTGCCAACCACTCACATGAACCAACCTAAGAGACTCTTTGCTCTCACTTGTTAGACTGTCTCTGCCAGGTCCATTCAGTGGTCAGATCAGATCTTAAAACACACACACACGCCAACCACCTTTGGATAGAGATCGTCTGGGGAGAATGAACAGAGATGCAAGGACATGCCACAAAGACCTTGCAAAATGACAGCAATAGCCACCCAGAACCAGGGCCTCATAAGCTCTTTATCTACCCATAGAGTAAACACCAGTCTCTCTTTCAAGGAAACTAAAGCCTTGATACAGTGCACATACTCAGATATGGCCAGCTCTCCCTGAGAGGAACTGCTTGCACTAAACTTCTCATTCTTACTAACCAAGGAAATATTGCTAGAAATCGGTCAGAATAGCCAAAATAAGAAAATAGTACTAATACCAGATGCTGACAAGAATGCAGAGAAACAATCATGTAGATGTTGCTAGTGGGAACATAAAATGGTGTAACCATTTTAGACATGGGTATTGCTCTCTTTTACAAAACTAAACATTTATTTACTACATGACTCAGCAACTGCCCTCTTAAGCATTTATCCCAGAAATAAGGCCTTATGGTTCACACAAAAACCTGTAGAGAAATGTTCAAAGCACCTTCATCTATAAAAGCCCAAAACTGTAAACAATTGAAATGTCCTTCAATGGGTGATGGTTTAACAAACTGTGGTACATTCATACTAAGGACTACTACTCAGCAACAAAAGGAAAGAAGTATTGGTACGTGCTAACAGTTTGCTTGGTTCTCAAGAGAATTATGCTGAATGAAGAAAAGGTAATCCCAAAACATTACATACTATATGATTTCTTTTATATAGCATTCTTGAAATGACAATTCATAGAGAAAGAGAACAGATTAGTGGTTGCCAGACAAGATGGGAGGAGGGAGGGAGTTGGATGTGGCTATAAAAGAGCAGCACAAGGGATCCCTGTGAAGGGACTGTTCTATGTCTTTGATTATAGTGGCAGTTACAGGAATGTACAGGGGATAAAATTTCATAGAACTAAATAAACCTACACCACACACACAAAAGATTGAAGGTAAACTGGTGAAACCTGAATAAGGTCAGTGCATCACATTAACAAAAATACAAGCCTGATTTAACAACAGGAAAATCAGCGTCATTCACCTCATATGTGGAATTTAAGAAACAAAACAGATGAACATAGGGGAAGGAAGAAAAAAAAGGGGGCAGGAGGCAAACCATCAGAGAGACTATTAACTTTAGGGAACAAACTGAGAGTTATCAGAGGGGAGGTGAGTGGGAGATGGTCTAAATGGGTGATGGGTATGGAGGGCACTTGTGATGAGCACTAAGTGTTGTATGTAAGTGATGGATCATTAAAGTCTACTCCTGAAACCAGTATTAGTACGTTAACTAAGAAACTTAAAAAAAGGACTGCACTTGTCAAGATGAGCACAGAATGACATACGGAATTGTTAAATAACTATATTGTACACCTGAAACTAATGTAACACTGTATGTTAACTAAAATGAAAATTAAAAAAAATATAAAAGGGGCGCCTGGGTGGCTTAGCCAGTTGAGCGTCCGACTTTCGCTTAGGTCATGATCTCGCGGTTCGTGGGTTCGAGCCCCGCATTGGGCTCTGTGCTGACTGCCAGCTCAGAGCCTGGAGCCTGTTTCAGACTCTGTGACTCCCTCTCTCTCTGACCCTCCCCTGCTCACGCTGTCTGTCTGTCTCTCTCTCTCTCCTAGAAATAAATAAAACATTAAAAAAATATATATATATAAAAGACTAAAAAAAAATATACCACAAATGATCACCTCAAAAGATGCCGAGAAAACATTCAACAAAATCCACCATCTATTCCCAGTAAAAACTCTCAGCAAAGGAGGAATAGAAGTTTGTTGCGCTCATAAAAGGCAGCTATAAAACTTACACTTAGGAGAAAGCATTCCCCATAAGATCAGGAACAAGGAAAGGATGTCCATTCTCACCATTTAAATTCATCATTGCACTGGATGCTCTCGCCTGTGCAATGTGGCAAGAAAAAGAAAGACATACTGAATGTAAAGAAATAAAACTATACTTTTCACAAATAACATAATATCTATTAGAAAATTTAATATGAAGTTACTAGGACTAAAAAGTAAGTTTGCAAGTTTACCAGGTACAAGATCATCATCCATAAGTTATTGTAGTTCTCTGTACTTTCAACAATTGAAAACTGTGAAAATAACTTCAATAGTATCAAAGATATGAAATATACAGGGACAAATCTGAGAAGAGATGCTTAAGACCTGTGTACTAAAAATTATAAAACAAGGCTGACAAAAATTAAAGTCCCATAAAAATGGAGAGACATACTGTGTTCACATGTTGGGTGATACAGTGTTATTTACATGTAAATTCTCTACAAAATGAGGTAGATTTAACTCAATCCAAATCAGAATCCCAAGTAGGGTTTTTGTGTGTGTGTGAAAATTGCTATTCTAAATCCATATGGCAATGCAAAGAACCTAGAATATTAAAACAACTGGAAAAAGGAAAAAATGTTGGAGATTTATACCGTCTGAGCTCCAGGCTTTTAAAGCTACAGTAATCAAGACTGTGTGGTACTGGCATCAAGGTAGACAAAGGAGTGAAAAAAAATAGAGGACAAATGTAGACCCATACACATTTGGTCAACTAATTTACCACAAAGGTAAATAAGCAATTCAATAAGCAATAGGTTGGTTTTTCAGTAAATGGTGCTGGAAAATTTGGGTATTTGTATGCAGAAACAAATGTACTTAAATCAAGAGCTGGTACACCAAGTATAAAAATTTACTCAAAATAGATTACAGAGCTAAATATAAAATAAAAATTACTAAAAGGAAAAAAATATATGAAAATCTCTTTCACCTTACATCAGGCAAAGATTTCTTAAACACACTACCAAAAGTGAAATTCATGAGACAAAAACTTGGACTTCACCAAAATTAAGAATTTCTCTTTGAAAGACTTAAATGATTGAAAAGGTGGGGCAGCTGGTGGTTCAGTCAGTTAAGCGTCCACCTCTTGATTTTGGCTTAGGTCATGACCTCACAATTCATGAGATCCAGCTCCACTTCCAGCATAGAACCTGCTTAGGATTCTCTCCCCGGCCCCTGCCCCTCCCCTGCTTGCACAGTTTCTCAAAATAAAAAAAAAAAAGAAAGAAAAGGAAGCCATAGGGAAAATATTTATAAATCAAACATCTGACAATGACCTTCTATACAGAATATATGAAGAACTTTCAGAACTCAATAACAAAAATAAAAGAAACCAATTTTTTAGTGGGCAAAAGACTCAAGGAGACATTTTACCAAAGATCTATAGATGGCAAATAAGCATATGAAAAGATTTTCATCATCAGCCATTAGGAAAATGTCAAGCAAAACCACAGATGCCACCACACAGCTATGCAAATGTCTAAAATTAAAACAATACTGGGGTGCCTGAGTGGCTTAGTTGGTTGGGTGGCTCAGTAAGTTGTATCCAACTCTTGATTGCAGCTCAGGTCATGATCCCAGGGTGGTAGGATGCAGCCCTGCATCCACGCTTAGCATGGAGCCTGCTTTAGATTCTCTCTCCCCCTCTGCCTCTTTCTCACAAAAATAAGTAACACCATCAAGTTTTGGAAAAGATGTAAAACATCTGGAACCCTCAGACCCTGCTGGTGGGAATGTGAATGGTGTAGCCACTTTGGAAACAGTTTTTGAATTCTGTAAGAAGTTAAATATACACTGTATCCTACACCCGACATTCCAGTTCCAGGTGTTTATCCAAAATAAAAGACTTATGAACATTCACACTGATTTCACTTGTAGTCATCAAAACTGGAGACTACTCAAATGTCTTTCAGTAGGTGAAGATTAAATAAATTGTGCTATCTATATAATGGAATACTATCCAGCAGTAGAAAGAAATGAACTATGATACACAGAGCATTATGGATGAAATAAAAAAAAAAAAAGTTATGTTGAGTGAAAGTATCTGGTACACATTCTGTATATTTAGTTTATATTAATTCTAGAAAATGTGAACAAATATATGATGATAGCAGACCAGTGGTTACATGAGTATTGGGAGGAGGGACAGGAGATCGGGATCATGATGAGGCACGAGGAAACTTGGAGCTGACAGTTATGCTTGGTATTTGAAGCAGTGGTTCCATAGCGGCATACTTATGTCAATTACCAAGTTTTACACTTCAAATATATGTAGTTTAGGGGCACCTGGGTGGCTCAGTTAAGCATCCGACTTTGGCTCAGGTCATGATCTCACGGTTCGTGAGTTCAAGCCCTGCATTGGGCTCTGTGCTGACAGCCAGCTCAGAGCCTGGAGCCTGCTTCAGATTCTGTGTCTCCCTCTCTCTCTGCATCTCCCCTGCTCATGCTCTGTCTCTCTCTCTCTCTTTCTCAGAAATAAATAAAAACATTTTAAAATTAAAAAATATATATGTGGTTTATTATAGTTAATCCCTGAACTATTATATTTTTATACCATTATTATAGCTTATATAATAGTTCCTCTTTAAAAAAGAAAAAAAAAAAAGACAAAGGGTGCCTGGGTGGCTTAGTCGGTTGAGCGTCCAACTTCAGCTCGGGTCGTGATTTCACAGTTCATGGGTTCGAGCCCCGCGTTGGGCTCTGTGCTGAAAGCTCAGGGCCTGAAGCCTGTTTCAGATTCTGTGTCTCCCTCTCTCTCTGGCCCTCCCCTGCTCATTCTGTCTGTCTTTCTCTCAGAAATAAGTTAAAAAAAAAAAAAAGATAAAAGCACTATTTTGTCTATAAAGTACACGTCCAGATATATGGTTATATTTAGAAATAAAATGCCAGGAATGTTGAAAACAAAAAAGATGAAAAAATTTATTTTTACCTCCAGTCATTCACATAAAATTAATTCCCACAGGATTAAAGACCTACATGTTTCCAGAATTTATAGGGAATTTCTACAAATCAGTAACTGAAACAGCCCAAGTGCAAAGTAGGGAAACCCCTTGAATAGACAAATCACAGAAGAGGTGAATGGCCAAACAACATAGGAAAAGATACTCATGCTCCCTGAAAAGCAAAGCTCCTCTGAGATTCACTGCAAAGGGAAGAAGTCTGACAATACCTAGTATTGGTGAGGATGTGGGACAAGAACCTCTAGGCTAGAAAAACTCTTATTCTTGTTTCTATGGAAGTAACAGGAATATATATAGCAGCATGATTTAATAGCCAAAAATTGGAAATAAATGTCCAAAAGAAGGGAACTGATAATGCATTTTTACATGATACTCACAAAGTCGGTTCCAGAAAAAGCATGTTCCAGAAGGATGTATACAGCACAATACTATGTGCAGAGAAGTTTACAAACATGCAAAACAACACTATATGGTTGAAGGACCCACTGAATGGGGAAGAAAGGAAAAAGGCACATGAGAATGCTGATGCACAAACTGGATTCTCAGGTGGGGTGGAGGAGCAGGACACACCAGGGAAGAAGGTGCAGGGGCTTCTAATATCTATTTCTTAGGCTGCAGGGAAGGCACACACGCACTCGTATAATTCTACACACCCTGTTATAATCTTAATCCATCATAAAAGAAGCAAGGTTATGGGGATTTATGAGGTAAAACCAGTGCACTAAGAAATTCACATGTTAAGAACAAAAAACTGGAAAGCATCTCCCAGAGACACCAGACTTAGTCTCAGAGGGCAAGTGCTATGCAGAATATCAGGCCAACCAACAAAAGCCCAAGAACAGGGAGATCCTGAAACTGGAAAAGAGACACCACGTCACCAGAATGAGGCTGCCCAGGGGAGGGGAGAATGGCATGGAAGGGGAGCCTGGAGAAGAGCCCTCCCCAGGAGCTCATAGGCACTCCTTCCTCATCTGCTAAGCACCTCACTGCCCGGTCTCCTCACCTACCCGCTGCTTCCCACTCACCTGGACAAAGGTCCAGAAGACATTCACTCTCCTCTCTCCAGGGCTCATCCCCTTGCTCCAGCTGGGTGATGAGTTGGGGTTTGGAAAAGGCAATTCCTACTCACAGGGAAAGAAACCAAGGTGACCCTGGGTTAGTTGTTTAAGAGGTATGGCAGAACGCAGAGCCGGCAGGGGAATGCAATAGCCCAGAAGAGAGCAGGGAGGCAGGGGGGCACATGAAGGCTCTCTGAGTGCTGAGGAAGAATGACTAAGGGGAGGGGGGAGTCCCGGATCTAAAGTCAGTACACTAATTCTCCCCTATGGTTAACTGAATACCAGTGGTCCCAAATTTGACACAAGATCACTATGAAGGAAGGGCCCAACATTAGAAGAGGCCTGGCAATTCAGTGTCACACTGCTCCCCTGCCCCACCCCCAAACCGCTTCACTATTTCAGCTCTACAGAATCCAAACATTCTCTAGGGGTATAGGGAAAATACAGTTTTTCTTTGAGCTGAAAGCATTATGGCTGCTACATAAAATCTTAAGATGTTCAGAGGCAGTCTGAGACCTGCAACAAGCCATCCTTACCCAGCGACACCAAGTGGCTGTAGTTCTCCAGCATTACATCCCGATACAGGGTCCTCTGAGCAGGACTCAGTAGCTTCCACTCCTTCTGGGTGAAGGCCACAGCCACATCCCTGAAGGCCATTAATGCCTGTAACACAAATACATTCCTGCTTACCCAGAAGCAAGCCACATACACTAGTCAACCTAAACTAAGCCACTAACTAGGGCCAAGGCAGGAAGGAAGGCTGGTGTAGAACACCCTAGTGAGATTCATAGATCCTGCTTTTAACCCAAACTCTAGTGCCATGTGTTCAAGACTATTAATCTCTTTCTCACATTGCTCATGGGTCTTTTCTTGTCTTGATCTTACATCTATGATGCTGTCAAAAACAGTTTTGATTACTGTAGATATATATATACATAGTAAGTCTTGAAATCAGACGGATTCCTCCCACCTTATTCTTTTTAAAACTTACCTTGGCTATTCCAAGATATGTCCTTTCCATACAAATTTTAGAATCTTATCTACCAAACACCCGTTCTGGAATTTTGACAAAATCTACATTAAACCTTTATATCAATTTGGAGAGACTTGACATCTTTACTATTTGATTCTTCAAATCCACAAACATGGTATGTCTCTCCCATTTATTAATTTCTTCCATCAGCACTTTGTGGTTTTCAGCATACAAATCCATGTTTTGTTAGACTGACACCTAAAAATCTCTTTAAGTGATTTTAATGGTATTGTTTATAATTTCAGTGACACTATGTTCATTGCTAGGATACAGAAATACAGTTGTTTCTATGTTTATCTTAAATCCTACAGCCTGGCTGAACTCAGTTCTAGGATTTTTTTTCTCCTAGATTCCTTGAGATTTTCTACACAGACAAGCATGGCATCTGCATATAGGAACAGAATTGTTTCTTCCCTTATAGTCTATAATCTATATGCATTTTATTTCCTCTTGCTTTATTGCAGAACTTGTAGCACGATAATGAATGAATATTGAGAGCAGACATTCTTGCGTTATTCTTGACTTGAGGAAAGCATTATGTCTCCTCCTTGACATGAGGAGGAAAGCATTATGTCTCACAGCATTAATATTAGATGCCATGCCACACCCTCTATGATAGCTACTACCAAAGAAAAGGGAAAGAACAAGTTCTGGCAGAATGTGGATTTGTGCATTTCTGATGGGAAATGTAAAACGGTGTGGTTTTTGTGGAAGAGTCCAGCAGTTCCTCAAAACATTAAACATACCACTGACCCTATGATCCAGCAACTCCACTCCTAGCTATCTACCCCTATATACTTGTACAGCCAAGTCCCTGATGGTATTATTCACAATAGCTCAAATGGCCATCAACATAAAAAGAAAATGTGGTGTACACATATGTGGCATATAATGAGCTTTAAAAAACAAGGAAATTCTGATAACATTCAACATCAAGGATTAGCCTTGAAAACATTTTGCTAAGTGAAATATGCCAGTCCAAGAAGGACAAAAAGTGTTTGATTCCACTGACAGCAGGTACCCAGAATGGGCAAATCCATAAAGTAAAATAGAGGTTACCAAGAGCTGGGAGGAGTGGGGAATGAGGAGTCCATGTTTAATGGACACAGTTTCAGTTTGGAAAGAGGAAACAGTGCTGGAGATGGAGAACAGGAATGGTTTCACAACAGTGTGCATGTACTTATTACCACTGAACTGTGCATTTAAAAATGGTTAAGGGGCACCTGGGTGGCTCAGTTGAGTGTCAGACCCTTGATTTTGGCTCAGGTCATGATCCCAGAGTCATGTGATAAAGGCCCATCCCTTGATTTTGGCTCAAGTCATGATCCCAGAGTCATGGGATAAAGGCCCGTGTTGGACTCTGCACTGAGCATGGAGCCTGCTTAGTATTCTTTCTCTTTCTCTCTTTCTCTCTCCCTCTCTCTCCCTCCCTCCCTCTGCCCCCTCTCTAAAATAAATTACTAAAAATCTGAAATGGTTAAAACAAAAAATTTTGTTTTATATATATATGCAATAAAAAATGTTAGATACAGATATTTTTGTAGATGTTCCTACTCAAGTAGAGGAGTTCCCCTGTGTTCCTTTTGTCCTAAGACTTTTTTTCCCCCACAGTGGTTACTGTATTCTGTCAAATAATCGATTTTACCATATCAACTGATATAATCATGTGGTTTTTCTTTTTTTAGTCTGTTAATAGGTGGATTACACTAAGTTTCAAATATGGAACTTGTCTTGCATGCCTAAAGTAAATTGTACTTGGTAATAGTGTATAATTATTTAGTATTAACATAATACCTGCTCCATAGAGTGAACTGGGAAGTGTTTGATTCTTCCTCTTCTTTTTTCTGGAAGAAATCATGTAGCATTGGCATTAAGTCTTCTTTAAAGATTTGGCAGAATTCCAGAGTGAAAACATGGGCCCATACATTTCATTTGTAGGAATTTTTAGATTGAAAATTAAACTTCCTTAATAGTTATAGAGCTGTTCAAATTATTCCATATTGGGCAATTTTCAGTAGTTTGTGTTTTTCAAGGAAGCAGTTCCTTTCATGTAAGTTTTGAAATTTGTGGGCTGATAGTCTTTTGATGGTTTCAGAGTATGTAGAGATATATCCATATATCCTTTTTTCATTCTTGATGCAGTAATTTGTGTCTACTCTTTTTTTTCTTAGTTTTGCTAAAGGTTATTTCAGTGTTACTATTTTCAAAAGAACAGCTCTGATTTCTCTATTTTTATTTTCAATTTCACTGACTGCTGCCTTTATCACTATCATTTCCTTCTATTCATTTCTGAGTTTATTTAGCTCTTATTTTTCTAGTTTCATGAGCTTACGCATTGGAGACTTTCCCTCTTTTCTAACGTACATGTCCACTACTACAGGTTTTCCTCTCAGGACTGCTTTAGCTATACTCCACATACTTTGATATATTGTTATCTTCCTCTTCATTCTCTTTCAGGTATGTTTTACATCCCTTAAAACTTCCTTTTTGATGCATGAATTACTCAGAAGTGTGTAGTTTAGAGACTTTTTGTCAACTTCCTCTTCAAGTTTGATTCCATTGTGGTCACAGAACATACCTTATACGGTATCAATTCTTTATTAAGGTAAACAAATTTCTTATGGCCCAGGATATGTCTATCATGGTATATGTTTTTGTGAGCATTTGAAAATATGTATTCTGCTATTTCGGGGTGAAATGTTCTATAAAGATTAGATTCTGTTGGTTGATGGTGTTGACAAGCACTTACTGATTTGGGGTCTAGTTTTTCCATCTCTGAGAGAAGGGTGTTAGAAGTCTCCCGTTGTTGATTTGTCTGTTTCTTCTTTGGGTTTCTTCTTCACATACTGCAAAACTGTATGTGAGGCATACATATTCAGGGTCACGGTCTTCCTGGAATTGACCATTTATCACCCTCTCTGTCTGGTAACTTTCCTTGCTCAGAAGTCCACCTTATTAATTTAGTATAGCCACTCCTTTCCTTTGATTAATGTTTGGATATTTCTTTTTATCCTTTTAACCTGCCTATGCTGTAATAGTTGAAGTTTCATTTAGACAGCATATTGGATTTATTGTGGCTTTTTTTTTTTTTTCTTACTCTATTATGACAGTTTCTCTCTTTTGGTTGGTGTATTTAGATCACTTTGTTCCTTTGCTTGGTTTTCTTTTACTGACTTCTTTTAGGTTACCTGGACTTTTGTTTTTTTCTTTTTAGAATTCTATTTTGATTTATCCAATGCTTTCTGTGTGGCTCTTTGTACAGCATTTTTAGTAGTTGCTCTGGGAACTACATTATGTATGCATGACTAATCAGTCTACTGGTATCTTCATTTTACCAGTTTGAAGTATAGAAGCTTTACCTCCCATTACATCCTTTTGCCCTTCCTGTAATTTTAAGTGTTTCCTCTATATATGTTTAGAATCATAGCAGAATGTATAATAATTTTTGCTTCAATTATCAGAATTAGTTTAGAAAATTCATGTGTAAGAGGTTCACCTCCTATATTTACCCATATTTTTCCTATGTTTTCTTTCTTCTTTCTTTCTGATTGTGTCAGGACTTCCCAAGACCACCCCCAGGTTTGATGTTCACTAGGACACATAAGACTCATCATAGCACATTTGGCTATAATTATAACAAAGGGAAACAAAGCAAAATCAGCAAAGGGATAGCGTACAAGAGACAAAGTCCAAAGGAAACCAGTAACAAGTTTCCAAGAATCCTCTCCCAGTGAAGTCACACGTGACCCACTTAAATCCTCCACCAGTGACTTATGACAACATGTGTTAAATGTTATCTAAGAAGGAAGCTCATTAAAGGCTCACTGCCCAACTTTTTAAGTCAGACAAGCACGTTCAACACAAACCCTACAGCTTGCATAGTTTTAGGCACAGTGAGCCATTCTTCTTAGTTCTGGGAATGGTGCCAAACCTCTAGAAATGCAGGATCCCAATACCAGTCACAGGATAATCTTGCAAGCAGGATTTCCTAACGATAGCAGTCTCAAGCCTATTATGTTAACTCTTTACTGCACACAGATGTTCCCAGGTTCCCTCTTTTATTGTTTCCTTTTTGTTCATAAAATTGCCTCTATTCACTCTGCTAGCAGCAAATTCTCAGTTTTCCTTCATTTGAGAATGTCCTGAGTTTCCCTTCAATTCCTGAAAGATATTTTCATTTGGTACAGGATTTGGGGTTGACAATTTCTTTCAGCACCTGAAGAACATCACACCACTTCCATCTAACCTCTGTGGTTTCTGAGAAGACATCCACTACCATTCCAGTAGTTCTTCCCTATAAGAAAATGTGTTGGTTTTCATTGGCCGCTTTCAAGATGTTTTCTTCATTTTTAGATTATAGAGATTAATTTTAATGATTTGACATGGATTTCAGTGGGTTTATCATGTTTGACATACACTCAAGCTCTTTGAATCTGTAGGTTTATATCTTTTGCCAAATTTGGGGAGTTTTCAGCCATTAACTCTTCTAATACTTTTTCATCCCTGACTACCTTCACTTCTTCCAGAACTACAGTGACACAAATGTTAGATATTTTGTTGTATTTCCATAGTTTTTGAGGCTTTGTTCATAATTTTTTTTCCCAGTATAATTTCTCTTGTTCTGTGTTCCAGTTCAGTGATTTCTGCTACCTCTAATCTGCTAGTAAGCCCATTTACTAACCATTTTCTTTTAGGTATGTATTTTTCAGTTCTGAAATCTCCATATACAAATTCGTTGTATCTAATTCTTCAGATGCTTTCTAATTTTTCATTTATCTTGTGTTCTTTTAGCATGGATATCCAACTGTCCAAGCACCATTTGTACACCAATTGTATGGTCTTGGCACCCTTGTCAAAAATCAGCTGACCACATATATAAGGGTTTTTCCTCAGGCTTTCAATTCTGTTCCGTTGATCTATACGTTTATGCTTAGGTCAGGAGGAAACCTATTTTGCCACTGTTTGTAGCTTGGTATGGAGTACTGAAATCAGGCAGTGGGACTCCTCCATACTTTTTGTTTTGCAAGACTCAGGGTCCTGTGATACTCCAAATGAATTTTAGGATAGTTTTTTTTTTTTCTATTTTTGTAAGAAAAACACAAATGGAGTTTTGATGGGGATTGTTTTGAATCTATAGATCACTTTGGGTAGTACTGTCATCTTAGCAATATTAAGTCTTCCAATAAGTATGGGAAGTCTTCATATACTTCATATACTTTGGCATTCTTTAATTTCAGCCATATTTTGTAGTCTTTTGCCTCCTTGGTTAAATTTATTGCTGAGTACTTTATTCTTTTGGATTCTCCTATAAATTGGAATTTTATTAAAATGTATGGATGGAATTTTATTTTATTGGAACTTAAAGGTCTACTTCTTGTTTGGATATTTCATTGAAAACATATGGAAATGAAACTGACTTTTTGCATGTTGATTTTGTATCCTGCAACTTTGTAAAATTAATTATTAGCTCTCTCTCTTTTTGTGGGGATTCTAATGTTTTATGGATATGAGGGTGTCTTCAGTGAGAGATCATTTTACTTCTTTTCTGGTTTAGATGCCTTTTCTTTTTTCTGCCTAATTATTCAGTCTAGACCTGTCAGTATGTGTTGAACAGAAGTGGCAAAAGCTAACATCCTTATCTCATTCATGTTCTTCAGAAAAAAAGCATTCAGGCTTTCATCACTAAAAATGATGTTAGTGTGAATTCATATATGGCCTTAATCATGTTGAGGAAGTTCCCTTCTGTTCCTAGTTTACTGAAAGTTTTTTCATGAGAGGATGTTCAGTTTTGTCATATGCTTTTTGTGCCTCAGTTGAGATGATCATGTGGTTTTTATCCTACATTTTCTTAATGTGATGTATTACAGAATTGATCTTAATAGGCTGAAACATTCTTGCATTCTGTGAGTAAACTTCACTTGCTCAAGAGGTACAGTACTTTCAAAACACTGCTGAATTAGCTTTGTGTTTTTGTATTTTAGCGAGGATTTTTGCATTCATTCATAAGAGATACTAGCCTGTAGTTTTTTTTGTTTTTTTTTTTAATGTTTTATTTATTTCTAGGAGAGAGAGAGAGAGACAGCATGAACAGGGGGAGAGTCAGAGAGAGAGGGAGTCACAGACTCTGAAACAGGCTCCAGGCTCTGAGCTGGCAGTCAGCACAGAGCCCGACGCGGGGCTCGAACCCACGAACCGCGAGATCATGACCCAAGCGAAAGTCGGACGCTTAACCGACTAAGCCACCCAGGCGCCCCTAGCCTGTAGTTTTCTTGTAGTGTCTTTATCTAAGATTTCTGGTATCAGAGTAATGCGGTCCTCGTAGAATGAGTTAGGAAGTGTCCTTTCAATATTTTAGAATAGTTGGAAAAAGATTTTGTTAACTCTTCTTTATATGTTTGGTAAAATTAACAAGTAAAGCTGTCTGGCTGTGGGCTTTTTCTCTGTTGGGAGTTTTTTTTTTTAATTATTATTGATTATATACATATAATATTATTACTGATTTTGATAGATTGTGCATCTCTAGAAAGGTATCCATTTCACCTTGGGTAGCCAATTTATTGGCATATAGCTATCCCTTTGTATAAATATTTACTTATAACACTTCTTACTTAAAATTAACAGTAATGTCTCCAGTTTCATTTCTGGTTTTAGTAATTTGAGGGGGAGGTTGGTTTGTCTAGATAAAGGTTTGTCAACTTTGTTGATCTTTTTAAGGAACCAGCTTTAAGTTTTTTTGCTTTGTCATTTTTCTGTTCCTTATTTTATAATCTCCTCTTTCCCCTCTAATTTTTATTATTTCCTTCCTTCTAGTTTGGGTTTTGTTTGCTCTTAAATTGTGTAATTAGGTTGCTGATTTGAGATCTACTTTTTACATAATGCATCCACAGCTAGAAAATTTCCTCTATGCATTGCTTTTTCTGTATTCCGTAAGTTTTAGTATGTCAAGGGGCGCCTGGGTGGCTCAGTAGGTTAAGCGTCTGATGTCAGCTCAGGTCATGATCTCACAGTCAGTGAGTTCGAGCCTCGCATCAGGTTCTGTGCTGACAGCTCAGAGTCTAGAGCCTGCTTCAGATTCTGTGTTTCCCTCTCTCTCTGCTCCTTCCCCTCCCCTCCAAAATGAATAAATGCTAAAATTTTTTAAAAAGTTTCAGTATGTCAAGTTTTCACTTCCACTGTCTCAGTTATTTTCTCTTATGATTTTTCTTCTTTGATACAAAGGTTTGAGTGTGCTACTCAATTTCCACATATTTGTGGTTTTCCAGAGTTCTTTCTGCTCTTCATTTCTAGTTTCACTCCACTATGATCAGAAGTTGCTTTGTATGATTTAAATAATTTCAAATTCATTAAGACTTACTTTGTGGCCTAATATATAATCTATCTTGGAAAACATTTCAGATACAATTAAGTGGAATATATATTTTTCTGTTGTTGAGTAGTATGGTGTGTGTGTATGTATTAATGTGTGTATTAGTGCAGTTCAAGTTGTATACTGCCTTTGATCTTCTGTCTGGCTGCTCTATCCATTGTGGAAAATTGGTTATTGAAGTCTACACCCATTATTGCAGAACTATTTTTCTTTTCAATTCTGCCTGTTTTTACTTCATATATTTTGGGACTGTACTGTTAGGTATGTATATATTAATAACTGTTATATCCTGTCTTCACAGTGAACCTTTCATCAACATACAGTATTCTTAATCTTTTGTAATTTTCTTTTTAAATTGAAGTATAATTGACATACCATATCCCATTAGTTTCTAGTATACAGCATAGTGTTTCCTTCTGCTATACATTGTATCCTCATGAATTATTTATAATTAGAAACTTGTACTTCTTAATCCCCTTCTCCTATTGGCCTTACTCCTCAACTCCTCCCTACTCTGGTGACCAACAGTATCCTGTATCTGTGAGCTTGTTTCCATTTTGTTGTGTTTATTAGATTTCACATATAGGTGAATTTTACAGTATTTGTCTTTCTCTAACTTACTTCACTTGGCATAATACCCTCTAGATCTTGCCACAGAGAGCAAGATCTCATTCTTTTTTATGGCTGAGTAATATTCCTGAGGGTGTGTGTGTAAACAACTTCTTTATCCACTCATCTGTTGATAGGCACTTAAGTTGCTTCCATATCTTGGCTTTTGTAAATAATGGTGATGCATTATACCCTTTGAATGGGTATTTTTGTTTTATATGGATAAATACCTAGAAGTGAACTGATGGATCATACAGTAATTCTATTTTTACATTTTTGAGGAGTCTCCATAGTTTTCCATAGTAGCTGTACCAGTTTTCATTCCCACCAAAAGTGCATGAGGATTCCCTTTCCTCCACATCATTACCAGCACTTGTTATTATCTTTTTGATAAAAGCCAATCTGACTGGTGTGAGGTAGCATCTCATTATGGTTTTGATTTGCATTTCCAAAATGATTACAAATGCTGAACATGTTTCCAGGTGCCTATTTGTCATCTGTATGTCTTCTTTGAAAAATATCTGTTCAGGTCCTCTGCCCATTTTTAATCAGACTGTGTTTTTATTTTTTGTTTTTATTTAGGAGAGAGCACACAAGCAGGGGAGAGGGGCAGATGGAGAGAGACAATCTTTTTTTTTTTTTTTTTTTTTTACAAATA